>NW_011889412.1:431841-435700 GCF_000151845.1 Pteropus vampyrus
GGGTTGCTTCCTCCTCTTGAATGTGGTGAATACTGCTGCTGTTACTCCTTTTTGACAGAAGCGAAAACTGAGGCACAGGGAGTGAATTAAGCTTCGACAAGTTCCACAGCTAGAAAGTAGCGGAGCAGGGATTCCAGCCAAGCAGTCAGCTTCTCAGACCAGGTGGTGACCATCACGAGCACAGACGGGCACCAGGAAGGACTTTCCCTTCTGTTGCCATTGGATCAGGCCGGACCCATTACTACTCAGCTGGAAGCTGAGCCTGGTTAGAGAGATGATGCAGAGGGGTTGGGAACTGGAGAATGATTACTTTTTTGTTTCTCCCTCAAACTTGGAATCGTATTTTATCCCTGGAAAACCTAGGTCAAATCAGGAGGTAGAGAGTTCTTCAGTGACGGGCCTTTCTCAAGAAACCCCCACCATCTCTAGTCCCTCACCATCAGCAACCGCACCATTCCCACCCAGTCGCCTGAATGGGGATGAGGTCTGGGGTTCACATACTTCCATATACAAAAAGAACAGCTGCTCTTCATTCCAATAAAACCCTCCATTTAAGAATCTTTAAACAGGCTCATTAATGAATTCTTTCTTGCAAGTTGACACATGGCATGGAATATTATAAAAGATGCGTGTGGTCACTGTGGGGAGGGGAAAGAAACCAGCCACCCCACTGTTTGACACAGCGCTTAACAAGAATGTCTGTCTAGCAAAGCCTACAGATTGCAGAAGCGAAACACTTGTGGTTTGAGGCTTTACGTAAAGGTCCACCGCACTTCCTAATGAGTCAGCGCCTTGTCTCTGTGTCAAATCTTCACGAGAAGCCCCTGATTCTTCAGGTCTGCAGGTTTCCAAATACCAGATTTCTAAAACGTAGACCACTCCACAGTTTCACCACTTCCCTTGGTGTCGGCATATTTTATTTTGAGTCAAAAGAAGAAAAGTCTCCAGCGAAATCTAACCACTACTGACAACAGGAAACATACCAACCTGTGTCCACATCCCCTGTCTGTTACCCGCAAACGGAGAACACCTGGTAGGCTCACTTCATGCCTTTGCTGAGTTCTGGAGAATGTTGCAACCAACACAATGAGAGAAGGCAGACTCTTATTCCTCCCTCTCCCTCCACTCAGCCTCGGCGTGGCAGTTTGCAGAGAGAAAGCAAATACAGTTCTTTCCATCTACAGTTCTCTAGTTGCAAGAGGAGAAATGGTAAAAACTGAAGCTTGCCGTGCCCTCTCCCCGACTTTTACAAAAAGCCTTGCAAGTGAGAGATCTGGTAGCCTGGTAACAGGATAACGAGGTAATGGAGACCCCACACCACCTACATCCTGTGAAGTCTGAGGCCCACCTAACCACACAGGAGGCTGTGAACACAGAGTACACCTTGCTCGTGTCTTCTTACTCAAAAAAATCTTTCCCTTCAGCCTAAGACATTCAGGCCTTGGCGTTAACCTGCTGTGGTATAATACAAAATAAATATGTGGTCTTTGTCCCCAGTTCCTGATACAGAGTTCCACAAATCTCTTGGAATTTACTGTCTTGTATCTAATGAAATGATTCATTGTATATGTGTATGTGGGGGCAGGTGAATGGGTAGGTAGCTTCAAGATAGGGTCTTCACCAGAAAAATTAACCACTGATTAGAGGGTTAGAACTTTCAGCCCAACCCTCACTCCCAACCCCAGGGAAAGGAAATGAGCTAGAGATTGAGTTCAATCACCAATGGTCAGTAATTTAATCAGTCATGTCTATGTAATGAAATCTTCTTTAAAAACTGTAAATGATGGGGTCTGAAGAGCTTCCGGGTCGGTGCATACTTTGTGCTGGGAGCACCCAGAGAGGGCACGGGATCGCGGCACCTTCTTCCACCTTGGCCTCCAACCTTCCCCTGTACCTTCCTCCCTCCCACTCTCTATTCCATTGGGCTGTTCCTGAGTTGTATCCTTTATAATAAACATAAATATAAGTAAATTGTTTTCCTGAGTTCTGTGAATTGTTCTAGTGCATTGTTACACCTGAAGAGGGGTTATGGGGATCCCCGAACCTATAGCCATTTGGTTAGAAGTACAGGTGGCCCTTGGGACTTGTAACTGACGTCTGAAGGGGGGGCAGTCTTGCAGGACTGAGTCCTTGACCTGTGGGGTTTGCGCTAACTCTAGGTAGTGTCAGAATTGAAGTGTTGGACACCCAGTTCATGTTGGATTGTTGGTTGTTGGTGTGGATAAAACAGATTTGGTGTCAGAAAAAAAGACGATACTTGTTTTCTCACCGAAGAGCAGAATCGTTCAACTACAGTCTGTTTCTACTAAAATTTTGCTCTTGCCGAGTGTGTGTGTGTGTGTGTGTGTGTGTGTGTGTGTGTGTGTGTGCGCGCGCACGCGCGTGTGCACGCATGCTCAGGGAGGCAATGTGGGAATCCAGAGAGACCACCGGGCTAACGGGATCTGGAGCTTACAGCTTAGGGTTGTGATTGTTCAGTTAGTACAAGGGTAGGACAGAACAGTGCCTGACCCAATGTAAGCATTATGCATGTGTTACTAATATTGTGACTGTTATTCACATGTCATACCCAAAGATGTCAAGACTGAGCAACAAATATTTTCTAAATAAATGAGTAAATAAAGCTGAAAAAATAGAATCCATGTAAATGTGTATACTTCACAGGCTTGTGTGCTGTAAGTGTGCATGGAATGGAGTAGAGCCCTAATAAAAATAAAGGCACAGATTATCGAGTTTCTCCTATATGCCCAGCACCTTTCATTTATCATCTCTCCTCTCCCCTCCTTCTCTCCTCTCCTCTCTTCTCTCCTCTTCTTTCTTACACACACACCCCAAAGAGAAGAAGCTATAATTATTCTCGATATAAAGATGAGGAGACTGAAACTTAGAGGCTGTTCCTTTTGTCTAGAATGTAAGGTATTGATGATGATGCTACAACTTTTACTTGGGAAGACAATTTTCTCCACTGTATCAGACGTAATAAACAAAATGAAAGGGGAAAAAAAATGCTTTTGAAGATGCTTATGAGATTGTCAGGCTTGGTGACTTTCCCACTCAATGAGAAAAGCAGAAAAAGACTGCAGAGCAGCCTCTGTCTTACACAGGAGGTCCTGAGTGCCGACTGCCTGAAGTCAGAGCTGGCAGTACTCATTTTGCGGTGCTCCAGTGGTCCCAGTTGGACCAGACTGTGGAGACTGGTTTGCCTATATGGACCCCCAGATTCTTGCTCAGTAAATATTTAGGTGGTAAGAGGGGAGCTGGAAACCCTGGCAAAACTAAAGGTGCAGTGCAGGGGAAATGGCTCTGTTTTTTGGCCTGGAGTAAGTCCAACCTGAATTCAAAGCTGCCTTCTTCACTTACCGGCTGTGTCATCTTGGATAAATTACTTAACACTTTAGTGGTAAACTAAATGATGATAACAATAACGTGCCATAGAATCGTGATAGAGATTGAAGATAATGTATAAAAGGATAATAAACATAGACAAAGACTGACTTTCCATCATCATTAAAAGTAAAATTTTAAATTGCGTGATATTGTTCTATCCATGGCAAACATTTTAAATTTGGTAATGCACAATGTCGGCAAGGATGTGATGAAGCAGGCACCTTTATATACTGTTGGTGGGAGTGTAAATTAGTGCAATAACTGTGGAAGGTAATTTAGCATTAAAATCAATTTTTAATGCATATACTTTTTGATGTAGCAATTCCACTGCTCTGAATTTATCCTATAAATATATTAATTTTAATTAGGATATTGGCTTGATTGTTACAATGCCCAAAATAGCAGTGGCTTAAACAAAATAGTGGTATATTTCTTTCCAGAACAGAACAGCCCAGCTTAATCTAGGGCTGGG
>NW_011889412.1:436975-441596 GCF_000151845.1 Pteropus vampyrus
TGTTACAATGCCCAAAATAGCAGTGGCTTAAACAAAATAGTGGTATATTTCTTTCCAGAACAGAACAGCCCAGCTTAATCTAGGGCTGGGATGGGTGTGTGTGTGTGTGTGTGTGTGTGTGTGTGTGTGTGTGAGATTCCATGGCGTTGGGGGCCAAGGTGCCATATATTGTTGCTCTGCCTGGAGTGCTGCCCTCGTCTGCATGGTAGAAGACAGCTTCCCACCACATCCACATTTGTAGTATTTGAATTTTTACAAGCATGTATTCATGCTTGTTTTAAATTTTAACAACAACAAAACCCTGCAATGTATGTAAAGTTCATGATGCCTAACATATTTGGGACTCAGAGTATGTATATGGTCTAGGTTTTTGTAGTTTCCCTGTTCCCCAGCCTTTCGGAGTCATTATCCCTTAGAGATTTCTATAAGGGTAATTCACACCTGCATCCTGGGAACTTCAGGAGGTTGTGTCCTTCAGGTACTTTTGAGGCTCCCTAGGGATCATCTGAATGCCCGTCACCTCTAGCACTGAACTGCTGGACCAGCCTGCCCATCACCTCTGGCGGGTCCATCTGCTCTCCTCCAGGCTACTTTTTTCCATCATCCTACTGCCCTTTCCTACCCCAAGGGCTGGGTGAGCACAGAACCAGCCAGCTTTTGACTGGCTCTCACTGAATGAAGACTTGAGTTTGTGTGAGAAATGTGCATAATAATAATAACGTATATTTCCCAAGGTTGTGTAAGGATTAGAGAGAGTATGTAACTGTTATGCTCTGCATCTCGAGTGTGGAATATATATAAAGACTCAGAAGAATATGTCCCTTTTCAAACCCCTACACTGCTCTACGTTTTCCTCATGGCCCTTACTGCCAGTGACTTCTGTAGATTTTAGAACGCGTGAATATGCTATTGTTTTAAGGGTATTTGCTTTATTTTTTATTTTTTATTTTTTGTCACTTCCTGAAGCCCCTACAACAAACCGACAAAGTGCCCGGCACATAATAAATGCTTAATGCACACGATTAGCCACACATCTCTGTGCTTCATTGGATGCCTCGGATCCATTCTGCAAATGTACTGCAAACTTCCCCCCTTCTGCCTTTTTGCCTCCCTAGACTGTGACACCCTTCTCTGCTCATCACCACCCACCACCACCCTCCCCAGCCTTTCAGACCCAGTCCCAATACCACGTCCTCCCAGGGGCTTGCTTCTCCCTACTTACATTGGGTCTCCCGTTCCCAAGCAGTTTGTCTCTGTCCTTGGGTCTCCTTTTCCCCCTGCGGTGTGTCACAGATCACTCGTGTTTCACACTGCAGGGAAGTAGCAGGCACCCGGAAACCAGGCCCAGGTCTTAATCGTCTCTGTCCAGCAGCAGTGCTTTGCACCTACTGATGCTAAACAAATGTTCTCTGACTCGGAATAAACTCGTGATTCAGGGGTGGCTATTTCCGCCTTTGGTAGCAAGTTCTTTCTTATTTGTCGTTGTCAGTGCTCCAGGACCCATCCATCACCTGTAGGAGTCAGGCCTCAAAAGTGCTGAGCAGCGGACATACAGCGCCTGCCCACTCCCGCACTAAGGGAGTCTGTAGTGAATGGCAGGTCTCAGCTGGAGCATGTTCCCTTTGCTTAAGCAGTAGCTCATGGCTTTCTCTGTTGGGAGGGAGGTGGGTAAGGCAGGTGCTGCCTTCGCTTTGGTCCCAGCCTGCAGCTACCTAGGACATGAAGCCTGGACTGATACAGAGGTGAGAGTCCCTTGGTGTACTGCCAGAGAGCTCAGTGACTCTCATTAGCTTCCACTCGGAAAAGGCCTGCGCCTTCCCTTGAGGTGGGTGCTCCAGGAGAAGCAGCATGGCGGCTTGGCAGTTCGGGCAGAGAAGCTCTAGATGCAAGCTATTCAACATGTGGGCCATCGACCAACAGTGTGGACATCACCTAGAGCTAATGAGAGATGCAGAATCTAGGGCACCAGCCAACCTTCCGAATCAGAACCGGCATTTGGGAGATCCCCACATGCGCAATAAGTGAGAAAGGCAGCTCTAGTTAATCCCCAGGCTCCTCAGGAAGTGATCAGCCCCAGGGTCTGAACTTGTAACAAACACCTGCGGGACCTCCTGACAGTTTAGCCGGGAATGCTCTAAGGAATTATCACTGGGACTTGGGTGGTATTTTGATTGCCTTATGGCTGGAAATCAAAAATGCTCAAATGTCTTATTTTTAACACACACAAGAGTGACAAGTGCAGAATAGGAATCAATACCCCACTTTATTAATAGCTCTTTGGGAGCTGGGAAGGAGCCCACAGCCATAGTCCTTCCCCAGTCCTGAATCTCGGTCTCAGGCGTCACAGAAGAATGAAGCTGAGGGCAGAGTTGAATGCTAGGACCTGCTTAGGCTGACCCTCCGTCCACAAGGGCTCACGGCCACGGGAGCAGTGGAGAGACAGCGACAGGACTTCAAACACATGATGATTGGGATTTGGCCTACGAGAGGGAAGGAAGGGTATGCCAGAGCAACGAGCCGCTTCACGCACGCAGCAGACGCTGTCCTGCCCGCAGAGCGCCGAGTCCTCGGTGGTTGTCTGGTACTTCTTTGCTCAAGTGCCATAAACACTTTCTCTTGGGCTACTTTTGTTCTTTTTAAAAACTATTTTATTGAGCTATAATTTACATACTATAAAAGTCACTCGTTTTAAGTGCACAATTCAATGATCGTTAGTATATTTACAGGGTTGTGTGATATCCCCACAGTCTAATTCCGGAACATTCTCATTACCCAAAAAGGAGCCACATGCCCATTTGCAGTCACTCTCTATTCCCACCCCCGGCCCCTGGCACTACTAATCTGCTTCTTGTCTCCCTAGTCTGCCTTTTCTATGTGTTCAGAAAAGTTCGAATTCGGGCACCTTCCTTACCCAGACTTCCCAGTTCTCCTTGCAGGGCTCATGGGCTGATGTTTTCTCCTGTCAGTGGAAGGAATGATGTACAAATGCCTGGAATTTAGATTTCTAAAATGACGTAGAAGTGCTTGGTACATCGTGGGCGTGTGATGTGTGTTTTAAAATGAAAACAATGTGCTACCATTTTCAGGGGATTTGTGTTCTGTAAGAGAAGGGGGCAGTGACCTCCAAGGAAGGAGCCTATAGAGGTCAGGGGGTATCTCAGACCCTGTGGCCCTCACAAACCCACACTGAGGAGACGAGCTGGCGTGCTCCTTGCATACCAAGATGTGTGTGGTATCTTCTAGAACAAGGTGCTTCCTGTCCATCATAAATTGTCAGAGCCAGAAATATTCCACCCAGCCCCCAACCCCTGATTCTCAGCAGGCAAATCGAAGAAACTCTCGCCCCGCCCTTGGATTCACAGTGTCACCAGACGCTCCTGCTCCACAGTTTCTCTGTTCCCCAGTGTGCTTGTCACCGAGTTCCTGCACTATTTTCCCCAGCCTTCCGGCCCTCTGTGGACACTTACCGTTCTGATTGCCTGGCATCTCCTCCAGCCCTGGAACCAGAAATCTTCCTTTGGGAAACACTCACCTCCCTGTGACACTTGTTAAGTAATTGTCTTTTGGCTTCAAACTCACCTTCCTATTCCCAGCTCTGGGATGCTGGGCTGGGAAGCCACAGACACATTCCTGCTTTGCTACTGTAAAGCTACCTGCTGGACTCTGCAGAGAGGGGGCGCTGGGGGATGCTGAGAAGCTGGGGGAGGGTGAAGGGACTTGTTTTTGCCCATGGTTTTCTGTTTCCTTGTCCCCTCCCCCAACTTTATTGAGGTATAATTGCATACTGTGTAAATTTAACGTGTAACGTGTTGATTTGATACACTTACATATTGTGAAATTGTTACCACCACAGCTTTGGCTCATACCTGAGTCACACTTGCTTTTTAAAAAAGCTTTATCGAGGTATAATTTACATATCATAAAATTCACCTGTTTTCAGTGTACCATTCACTAAGCGATAGTATATCGACAGAATTGTGCAACCATCACCCCAGTCTTATCTTATATTTCCATCCACCCCTAAAGAAAGATCAGGCCCATTAGCTATCACACCCCATCCCCACCCCCACCGGAGGCAACCACCAATCTTTCTGTCTCTAGATTTGCTTTTTCTGGACATTTCATATAAATGGAAACAACAGGCTGTGTTCTCTTGTGTGTGGCTTTTTTCATTTAGCATAATATTTTTGAGGTTGATCCATTAGTACATTATTCCTTTTGAAAGTCATATAGTAAGTACACTATTGTGAAGATATACCACATTTTGTTTATCCATCAGCCGCAAGCATTCCTATGACAGCAGCTGAATCCAGTTAGCAATTTTTCCAACCCTTGTTGAACCAGCTTTACTGAAAACCCTTTAGAGATACCAATCAGCAGGCACCCGCCTCCTCTTCAAAATTTGGAGTCTCAACCTTTGGGATCCCATCCTCAAGTTTCTAAGTTTTAATAATTCCAACACCTTCCCTTTGTTCCCCAGCCCTAGGGGTTAGTGGCTGTTTCAGACACTTGCTAACTCTGTGATCCATTAGAATTCTTTTACCTTTCCAGCCACACAGTTAACGACTTTATACACAGTTAGAAATTCTTTGTAGAACTTTCTCTCTGTTCAAATAATTGC
>NW_011889412.1:441646-444286 GCF_000151845.1 Pteropus vampyrus
CATTAGAATTCTTTTACCTTTCCAGCCACACAGTTAACGACTTTATACACAGTTAGAAATTCTTTGTAGAACTTTCTCTCTGTTCAAATAATTGCTGTGGTTTCTGTCTCTTGACCACATGATTCCAATGAATGGGAGCAAACATCTCTGATGATGCTCTCTCTCTAATTCCTGACCTATCTACAGATGAGCATATCAGCCCAGGTGGACTAATCAGAGTCCTTTCTCGTGACTTTTTAAAACTGAAGCTTGGCTTGAGAGAGGTGAGTGGTGCCTTTTCTCTGTTGATGAAGTGGGGTGATGGTGGGCATGGAGGCTCTCTGTGCCCGGAGAAAGCAGGCCTAAGAGGACACAGCCAATAAGCAGGTGGCAGAAGAGCAGGTACAAATACAAGACCCTATAGAAAACACCTCTTCACAGCGCTGGAGTCCCGGTTCTATCAGGTGATCCATGGAGCAGCCCAGATTCTGCTCCTCAAGGCCTAATTGGGTGAGCTAATTTGTGTCTTTCTAATAAATGGCACCTCCTTCCCTCAACCCCCTAACCTAGTTGAGTTGGGTCTCTATCACATGCAAACCCAAGTATTCAAAATAATACACTGAATATTGAATTTTTGCCTCTGGGTTTTTTTCTCCATGACTTGGGTTTCTCCAATGCCAATCAACAGCCACTGGGATCTTCATTGCTCTTCTGATTCTCTGCCTGGAAGGTAGGGCCCTTGTGGAGTGAGGACTGAGTCAAAGCTGCAGGGGGCTTAGCCCTAGAGTGACTCATGTGACCTGGTAGGTATAAATGGTTTCTCCTCGTGGCAGGTGGCTGGCACAAAGATGGTGGCTGGCGTGAGGGATGTCACCCTTGGCTGTGTTAAAGAACAAAATTCAACTGAGTAAATCTGGAGTAAATTTAAAGATCTGATTGGCTTTATTAAGTGGTTCATGAAATGGGCAGCACCCAACTAGCAACCAGAAGGGTGCTCTGAGGGGCTGTACAAAGTGGAAGGTTTTTACAGGAAGAAAAGTTAGGCAAGGAAGCTATTAGCAAAAGAATGAAAGGGTTATTTTTAGACAAGGGCATTTTCTTTGGGGGGAAGGGAATCACAAGGGTTTTTATGAGGCTGATTGCCTCTTCTTTCTATGGGAGATGGAGCGGGTCCAAGTGACAGGTTATCTCATTGATATTGACAAGATAATCCAGACTGGTTGATTAAGATGGTTTCTGGGAGAGGTTGAAACAGCATTCAGGTCAGGTATTAAATCCAGATTTGCTAGCATGGGCTTTGGCACAGGTGACATCGTTTTGGGCCTATGGCCTTCTCTTTAATAGCTGATACAGAGGATGCATTAGAGTGAACAGTTCAATCTCCATCTCTAACCAGAGAGGCAGTGTGCAGCCCTGCAGAGGGAGCCAGTGCCATCCAGTTGTGAAAGCTCTGTAGGGGGACCTCCTCTTCCTGGGGCTGCTGATGTTCACAGCTGCATGCACTCTGATTGGCTACATGCAAATCAGAAAGCCCTACTATGTTGATCCTGACTCTGATTAGGGCATCAGCAGACACTGGTAACTCCGCCTATCCATTGAGCTATATTGGTTTTTACAGCAGTGCACATTAGGGAACTCTAACATACTGCGCTAAGATGTGATGGGCCTTTCCAGGAGGCCGCCAGCTCTCCCACGCTGTTGACAGGCTGCTACGGGCAGAACTGGGAATCAGTTATAATTCCCGTATTCGTACACTTTTCGGTGCGTTTCATCCTCTGGTTTCTATCCTCTCTGGTACCTAATGACAACCGAGTTGCCATTTGTTGAACTCCTACCCTCTGTCAGGCACTGTGCTAAGCACTTTCCATGCATTTTCATAGTTAATCTTTACAGCCCTATGGGGTACTCTTAAAGTAAATATTTTTAGTTTTAGAACAGTTTTAGATGTACAGGAAATCGTGGAGATAATTCAGAGTTCCTGTATACCCCACACCCAGTTTCCCTATTATTAACATGTTACATTAGTGTGGCACACTTGTCACCACCGATGATTCAATATCGATACATTATTATTAACAAAAGTCGGTACTTTATTCAGATTTCCTCCATGTTTACATAATGTCTGTCTTTTTTTTTTTTCTATTCAAGGACCCCACCTAGGATCTCATATTGCCTTTAGGTTCCTCTTGGCTGTGACAGATTCCCAGACTTTCCTTGTTTTTGATGACCTTGACAGTTTGGAGGAGTACTGTTCAGATATTTTGTAGAATAGTCCTTCATTGTAATTTGGCCGATGTTTTTGCTTGTGATTAAACCAATCTTCTTGTGTTCGGGAGAGGAAGACCACAGAGGTAGCATGCCATTTTCGTCACATCCTACTCAGGGGACACCCCACTAAGATGTCCTCTCACTGTTGTTAACCTCGGTCCCTGGCCGAGGTAGTTTGTCAGGCTTCTTCACAGCGAAGCTTTCCTTTGTTCCCTCCTCTCCATACTGTGCTCCTGGGAAGGAAGTCACTATGCACAGCCCACACCTCCTTGAGGTCAGAGCATCTGTACAAATTAATTGGAATTCTTCTGCATGGGAGATGTATCTCTTCTCATCCATTTATGTAGTTTCCCAGTCATTTCTTTATATTGATATGTCCTCATGGGTATTTAT
>NW_011889412.1:444336-446709 GCF_000151845.1 Pteropus vampyrus
CCCACCTAGGATCTCATATTGCCTTTAGGTTCCTCTTGGCTGTGACAGATTCCCAGACTTTCCTTGTTTTTGATGACCTTGACAGTTTGGAGGAGTACTGTTCAGATATTTTGTAGAATAGTCCTTCATTGTAATTTGGCCGATGTTTTTGCTTGTGATTAAACCAATCTTCTTGTGTTCGGGAGAGGAAGACCACAGAGGTAGCATGCCATTTTCGTCACATCCTACTCAGGGGACACCCCACTAAGATGTCCTCTCACTGTTGTTAACCTCGGTCCCTGGCCGAGGTAGTTTGTCAGGCTTCTTCACAGCGAAGCTTTCCTTTGTTCCCTCCTCTCCATACTGTGCTCCTGGGAAGGAAGTCACTATGCACAGCCCACACCTCCTTGAGGTCAGAGCATCTGTACAAATTAATTGGAATTCTTCTGCATGGGAGATGTATCTCTTCTCATCCATTTATGTAGTTTCCCAGTCATTTCTTTATATTGATATGTCCTCATGGGTATTTATGTTGTACTTTGGGTTATCATCTCACATTCCTTTATCAGTTTTGTTGCTCAAATTGTTCCAGCTTTAGCTGTTGGGAGTTCTTTTCGGTCCCTCCTGTGTCGCTTTGACGGACCACACCCCTTCCCTGCCCTAACCCCATTATTGTGGGTCAGGTGGTTTTTTGTCTTGTTTTAGGTACTTCCTTACTTCCTGGCACTAAGAGGTGCTCCAGGCTCATCATGTATATTTCCTGCTGCTGGGATCAGCATTTCTTCCAAGGGCCGTGGTTCCTTTTATTGGTGAATAGTTTTAGAAACCAAGATCTGGAGCTTAATGTGCTCAGGTAGATAACATTTTATCCCTACCTGAGGAGGAAATTACAACTTGGAGAGGTTAAATAATTTGCCCAAATCACATGGCTATTTTACTCTTAACTCTGTGCTCATTTCATTAGAAAGCCTCATCTGTCTGCCTCCTTCTTCCTAATTATCAATCTCAAACTAAGCACAATGTGTTCGGGTTGCGGGAAGAGAGGAGAGACTGTGGGTGCAGCATCCCCGCTCCTTGTAAACTACCAAGCATCACACCCATACAAGTTATTATTAGTACTGCCTCATATTCTTCCACCAAAGAAGGTCTGTGTGTGTGCCTGCACAGGTGATCCCAGGCACTTGCCATGTGCAGCGAGCAGCCAACTCAAATGGGAATTTTTCCAGCCTCCCTGAGTTCATCCTCAACTAGGCCCGAGGCACACACAAGACCGGAGTCAGGAGGTTCTCTGAGAGTCTCTGCCAGGCCCCTAGCCAGCCCTAGAGCAAGTTGGGTCAGCACTGCCACCTGCCATCTGGCCTCCCTCTTCTTCCACCTGGGCTGCTGTCAGCAACCACCTCCTGGGGGTGGGAGGTGGGGCTAATGTCTGGAAATTGCAAGAACTCTGAGGCCCAAAATGAAGTGAGACAGGAGACCTGAGAAATGAGAGGCTGAGCCAGCCAGAGGAAGTGGGTGAACTGCAGGCCCCCAAGTAGGGCTTGTGCCTCTGCTCCCTGTACCATCTCTGATGGCCTCTTTAGGGGGACGATCGAGTAGGGGCAGCTTAGACAAACCTAAGTGCAGCTTTGCAGCCCCTAAGCAGTCCACTTTTCAGTGGGCCCCTCATCGCTGGACCCCTCCCCCTTCAGTCCAGGCGTGGCCCTTGCCCAGTAGTCAGCTCCCTTCCATCTGGTGCTTTTCTTACTTTCGATGTTTTCAGAAGGGCTGTGGATGAGCCCTGCAGCCTTTGTAGAGGCCTTCAGACATAGATGAGATTTTCCATCTACCCCAGGCTTGGCCCTGCTCTGAGCCCAGAAGGGGGTCTTGGGTTTTTTGCCATTACAGTGGACATCCTGGAGGTGGGTAGTGACCACTCACCTGCAGAGCCCAGAGCCCTGGGCTGGCTGCTGTGAACGATGCTGAGATCAAACACACCAAGGACAAGTAGGTATTAAGTTGGTGGCACCATGAGTGGTTTTATCGTTTCTCTATTTCTCAAACTTTCTGTAGTGTGGTGCTGTCTTTGTCTTCATACTGAGGGGAAAATCCAACAAAAAGAGGGCATGGATTCATCAGGCATGGGGGAGACAGACTAATTTTCAAGCGAAGGAGGGGGAGTTGGGGGTCGGTGGGAAGCAGCAGCTGCAGAAACCTCTTTCCAGAGAAGGATGCTGAATAGTTCACCGCCTTCCTGAGTGACAAGCCCTGACTCCAGCTAGCAGCACATTTGGGTGCAGCAGAGTCTGTGAGCTGTGTCCCCAGAGGTGGAGATGTGGGAGAGGTCTGGGCTCTGGCTGACGGCTTATCTCACCTCGCCTCTCTCTTTCAAAATGGAGCCAGCTCCTCAGCTGCTTT
>NW_011889412.1:446759-453553 GCF_000151845.1 Pteropus vampyrus
CCTCTTCTTCCACCTGGGCTGCTGTCAGCAACCACCTCCTGGGGGTGGGAGGTGGGGCTAATGTCTGGAAATTGCAAGAACTCTGAGGCCCAAAATGAAGTGAGACAGGAGACCTGAGAAATGAGAGGCTGAGCCAGCCAGAGGAAGTGGGTGAACTGCAGGCCCCCAAGTAGGGCTTGTGCCTCTGCTCCCTGTACCATCTCTGATGGCCTCTTTAGGGGGACGATCGAGTAGGGGCAGCTTAGACAAACCTAAGTGCAGCTTTGCAGCCCCTAAGCAGTCCACTTTTCAGTGGGCCCCTCATCGCTGGACCCCTCCCCCTTCAGTCCAGGCGTGGCCCTTGCCCAGTAGTCAGCTCCCTTCCATCTGGTGCTTTTCTTACTTTCGATGTTTTCAGAAGGGCTGTGGATGAGCCCTGCAGCCTTTGTAGAGGCCTTCAGACATAGATGAGATTTTCCATCTACCCCAGGCTTGGCCCTGCTCTGAGCCCAGAAGGGGGTCTTGGGTTTTTTGCCATTACAGTGGACATCCTGGAGGTGGGTAGTGACCACTCACCTGCAGAGCCCAGAGCCCTGGGCTGGCTGCTGTGAACGATGCTGAGATCAAACACACCAAGGACAAGTAGGTATTAAGTTGGTGGCACCATGAGTGGTTTTATCGTTTCTCTATTTCTCAAACTTTCTGTAGTGTGGTGCTGTCTTTGTCTTCATACTGAGGGGAAAATCCAAGAAAAAGAGGGCATGGATTCATCAGGCATGGGGGAGACAGACTAATTTTCAAGCGAAGGAGGGGGAGTTGGGGGTCGGTGGGAAGCAGCAGCTGCAGAAACCTCTTTCCAGAGAAGGATGCTGAATAGTTCACCGCCTTCCTGAGTGACAAGCCCTGACTCCAGCTAGCAGCACATTTGGGTGCAGCAGAGTCTGTGAGCTGTGTCCCCAGAGGTGGAGATGTGGGAGAGGTCTGGGCTCTGGCTGACGGCTTATCTCACCTCGCCTCTCTCTTTCAAAATGGAGCCAGCTCCTCAGCTGCTTTTCTGCTCCTTCCTCAGGGAAACCTGAGGGCCCTCTCCTGCAGGCTTCGGGTTGAGAAGCAGAAAATGGCTCAGGGGGCCAGCCAGGGAACACGCCTCTGCCCACCTCATGTCCTTTATCATTCTCCAGGGAGGACTGGGCCGGACTTGGGTTCTTCCATCCATTAATGCCTGCCTTCCACAAACATTTACCCAGAACCTGCTATGTGCCAGGAATACATGCACAAATTCTTCTTCCTTCCCAAACTATATAAGAATGAAGTTTGCAACTAAAATAAGTGGTTTCTGGGGTGCCCAAACTCTATTCCCACACCCCCCGCAACCTCCACCCCATCTCATTGCATCACTCCGGGGACTGACTTGTTAGGTCTCAATGTGTAAGCAGCAGCAGAAAAGGGTCCGCTGTGGCCAGCTGCTGGCATCTGTGGGGGTGGGGATGACATTCAACCTGTATTCCTGGGTAAATGTTTGTGGAAGGCAGACGTTAACGGACGGAAGAACCCAAGTCCGGCTCTATTCTCACATGTCGTGTGGTGCCAGCTGCCCCCTTCCAAGTGTCCTGTATCAGCATGCCACTTGGATGCAGCTGGGAGAGTAAGGAGGTGTCTTGAGGATGGAGACTGGAAAATTCACGCTGGATGAGGCGTGGGTTAGGCGGAGAGGAATATCGCAGCTTCCTCAGTTGTCAGAGTTGGTGCGACCTTCTTGGGTATTGAATATAGCACTGTCCCGGTGTAGGCCACTCCCCTGCCCTCCCGGAGCTGGTCAGC
Source organism: Pteropus vampyrus (assembly GCF_000151845.1). Classification (NCBI taxonomy): domain Eukaryota; kingdom Metazoa; phylum Chordata; class Mammalia; order Chiroptera; family Pteropodidae; genus Pteropus; species Pteropus vampyrus. The sequence goes on from NW_011889412.1 coordinate 448,560, forward strand.
AGGCAGGTGGAACTGGCCCCCCTTCATGGCAGAGGGGAAGCTCAGACCAAAACATACGAGGACTGAAGAATGAATGAGCATTTGGGAACACGGTAATTCCCTGTCCGGATCCCTTGCTATCCACACTGCTACCTCAAGTATCACCTCCTCAGAAAAGGTTTCCTGAAGCCTGCGTCTCATTCCCTTTGTCACACAAGTTCAGAGATGGCCCCATGTTCCTTTCCTCTATGGAACTAGTCGGTTTTTAATTATAACTGTTTAGTGTGATTATTTAATGGTATTTGATGGCAAATGCCAAGAGAGCAGACTGTCTGTGTTTGCTCATCACTACATTCATTAATACGTGGAACTTCTCAGCAATTAATGAAGCTCAAACTCAAGACCCTCCCCTGTAAGCGCTAGGAGTCATAGAATGTTCTAGTGCAGCAGGCTACCATGAGGGAAGCATTACTATACAAGCATGGCAGACCAGTTGTCCAAAGAGACCTCAGAATAAAGGACCTAAATGTTCAAGACACCAATAACATGTTGTGGTTCCTCTTATTTTAACTAACTATTCAATGTACCTAATTTTTTTTAGTATAATTGATTTTGACTTTGTATTATTTTGTATCTAATTTTTATTGTAATTTTTCTTAAAATTGGGTTCCCAGATAAATGCAGGTCCCACAAACCTAGATCTGCCCTTGAATGGGAATTCAATAAAATTTTATTGGGTGAATAAAAGAATGAATGAATGAATCAATCAAAAGTTATTAGAGTAAAATACTAATGTAGGATCGACAGTGCATGTGCAAATACTCCCCTCGTTCCTCCAGGGCTACCTGTATAGTCAAAATTTAGCCTGATAGCTCAGCTGCAGGGCTTGCCCACCCTGGTGGCCTTGGCAGGATGCTCTGAGTTTCGGAAGCTTTGGAGGCTCAGTGCCTGAGGAGCCCATTGACTGGAACTCTGTGGAGCCAGAAACAGGTCTCTTCCTGGGTCCCAGCTTTTGCTGGCAGTTCTCCTCTCATACTGCTAATTGCATGAGGTGGCTTGAAAGAGAATGGAGAGGGCCTGAGTTGGCTGCTATACCCCAGGCTCTTCAGACGCAGTGGGGGAACAGCAACTGGCAGCATCCTGGGCAAGTCTCAGCTTTCTCCTTACCGAAATGGGTCAACCTCACTTTTTCCAGTGTAGTTGCGAGGTTTAGATCTTCTATCTGAAATACCCTGGGGTTAATATATGACAAGTGCCAAGTTATACTTACTCCTCTCCCACTTTTCCTTGGAACCTCTCAATTGCCACCTGATTGGATGGAAAGTTTGATCACATGAAATAAAGGAATTGTTTCAGTGCAGGCTGGCATTACCCAACCTGTGTCACCACTCTGAGAAAATGGCCCTGCCTCCAGGACAGAACTCACTTGGTCGATCTGTCCTCCTTCCTCTGTCTTCTGCTTCAGTCTAAACAATGGAGAGAGAGCCATGCTCCCTCCCCAGGGAACTCGTGCTAATTAGCTTATGACACAGGGTTGCAAAGGCCACTGTTTTTCCAGGTGGAACGTTGCTCTGCCAGTTACAGCACAGAGAAATTCTGCTGGTGTAAGGGCCCGGCTCTTGTTTGAGGCTCATGGTGCTGCTTCTGCTGTGCAAAGACCGTGGCTAGCTGGAATCTTGAAGTAAGTGGGTGAAAAGAGAAGGCTATGGGTCCCAGAGTTATCTAGGCAACAGAAGAGACCAAATGTGTTTTACGATATTCCATTGAGTCAACAATGAATTTCTACTCTTGCAAAAGCGTCCTTCTGTTGCTGGACATTTAGGCTGTTTTGAAATTGTCTTTTTTGTAAATAAAGCTGCCATTGATATTATACATAAATTTTGATTATATCTCTGACTACATTAGAGGACTATATTTTTTAGAAGTTCAAAGGATGTGGACATTTTGGTAAATATTAAGCTTCTTTCCACATTTTGGAGGCCTGTCATTAAGAGAATACCCAGTACACGGCATGCTTGCCAACATTGTGAATCATTGTTTTCTAATCACTGACAGTTTGGCGGATCCCAAATTCTTTTTTCCACATGCCAGTTTAGTGAAAGCTTTTATTTTTATTTTTATTTTTTATTTTATTATTAGTTTCAAGTATACAGTACATTGGTTAAACATTTATATAGTTTATAAATATATTCTCTCTTCTGGCTCTGCAGCTAGCCATTACGTTAATGCTAACTGCATTCCCTGTGCCATGCTCCCCATCCCCATGACCCTCTATCAACTACTAATTTGTACTTTAACTCTTCACCCCTTTCGTGAAAGCTTCTAGAGTGGACTCATACTTTCTGTTTTGTTCTTTCCCAATGACACAACTCTTTGAAGGCTCACTAGTTTAATTTTCCTAACATTCTTTCTATTCTTCCTAAAAACACACCCCCATTTAAGCCGAAGGTAGTCCACCCCCTAGAAGCCTGTACTCAGAGATCAGCCCAACATGTTTGCAGGAAGCCAATTTTTCTGAGAACAACAATTTCAAACAGCAAGCGTTTGTTAGGTATTCTTAGCCTGAGCAAGACACTATTATCCAGTGTCGCATTGGGCCATGTCCAGAGGAGGCTGGCTGTCCTGGGACCTATACCCACCTGAGGCAGGTAAATACCCATGATGGGGGCTGAGAGGTCAAGACAAGTGAGGTCTGGGAGATGTTTGGTTGAACAGACTGATGGCATAGACCGGGAAATTGAAGGTCAAAGGTCACGGGCGTAAATGAAGTCAGGAAGCTACTTCCCAGAACAATTGGGCTGTTGCAGAGAAGGATGATAACATAATAACTATGATTTATTGAGTATTTACTACATGCCAGACATTTCTATATATGTGTTAGGCACATTATTTCTCATGGCAACTCCAGGGCATATAGAATATTTATATGCCTGTTTTACAGAAAATGAGGCCCAGAGAGGTGAAATAACTTTGCTAATGTCAGCCAACGAGTACAAGGTGGAGGCGGGGTCTGACTTTGTAGTTATACTGGGCCCCTCCTGAGGTCAGAGCTCTGGCAGATGGCTGAATGAAGCTGCAGTTTGTGGTAAGCACAGAGGCCACCGATGGGGTTTCTCTGTGACAAGAGGTGCTCAACAAAACTCTTCAGAGTCAACCCTCCAGAGTTTACAAGGATCAAGTCCTGTTAATTAATGCCTGCCATGTCAAGGTGCCACCCTGTTCTGAGCTGGATGACAAGCACAGGGCCTTGCCCCCCGAGGACTTTGCTATCTAATATAGGGGAGAAGAAAGAGGGAGTCCACAGACACTTCAGGTTCAAGGCACAATACCTAAGTGCTCTTCGAGATTCGCTAAGAAAGTGCTAAGAAGGGCTTCATGGGAAGTCAAGGAGGCCCTGGAAAATGGAGGCATTTGAGAACATGGAGAAGAGAGGAGGAGATTTTGACAGGCAGGAAGTGGCGAGGACGTGCCTATCTACCTATCAGTGGCCTGAGAAGAGTGTGAGGAAAGCCAGCAGCGCTTAACTGTTCCAGTGGAAAGCACTAGACTCTCCCACTCCCACCTGCAGCCTGGATCTGAGCAGTCATTCATGGAGTCTAGCAATAGTCAAGCTATCAGTGACTAAGCTGCTGGCACGTAACTGGGACTGAAAAGGCATTTCCAGTGGAGCCCTTGTGAGCCCAGAGAGATGGGCTTTACAGAATCTATTCCACTTGTAGGTCACCAGGCTGACTCTGTTCCCATGCAATGGGTTCTTGGGGGAAAATGGTTGTCACCGGAGTGGCAGATGGCCCTTTATTAGGACTGTACTTGAAGCGCCAGGCTGTTGTTTTTTTTTAAGGTTTATTTTTATTGAAGGCTATTTTATTATCAGTCTGGGGCTGCTCTAGTCTAATGTAACTATCTGTGGTGATGGAAATGTTCTATAATCTGCTTTATCCAAAGTGCCAGCCACAAGTCACATGTAGCTATTAAGCACCTGAAATGTGACCAATGTGATTGAGAAACTGAATTTTTAATTTCATTTCATTTTAATTCATTTAAATGGCCATGAGCGGCTAGTAGCTACAGTATTGGACATGTAGGGCCAAGGATCTTGGATCAAAATGAAGGATCACACAAATCTGTGAATACAAAGCAGTTCCTCAAGTCTTATGTGATGTTTACAGGACTCTGGTCATAGAGAATGAGAGAATCTTAAGCAATATTTTGAAATGGGACAAGCAAAAAAGTATTCTCTCCAGTTAATAGGTGTGTTATTCTATAAACCTGATAGTTATCAGATGCAGGGGTGTCCAGTCAGCTCAGGTGTGGAAAATATGGAACAGAAACGCCTTGAATAGTCCTGAGGCTCAGACTAAAAATTTCTAGATATTTGCTTTTGATAATTTTTTTTGTCACCACTCAAAAGACAACTCCACCCTCCCTGCTCCCTCCACACCCCCCACCCCCCGCCGCTTTAATCACAGATCATCAGGTTTCATCTTTTATACCTTTTTATTTTAGGAGTAAAAATTCCTTGAGTGTCTACCATATGCCACACACCGTATATATGTTATCTTTAATCCTCACATTAACTCCTCGAGTCGGGTATTACTCACACAATTTGCACATGAGGAAACTGAAGCTAAGAGAGGTGAAGTGATCTTATGAATGGTAGTGCTCCAAATTACATGTTCTGTGTGTTCTGAGCCTATCTTTAAGTACAGAAGAAAGCGATACCCCAGACACCCAAGGGTACTAAACATAGCTTTCCCTGAACTCCATGTAGTGATTGTAGCATTGTAAATTATCAGAGCTGGAAGGAGACTCGGAGATCCTCTTATCCAAATACCTAATTTATAGCTGTTTACATATTTGAGCCTTTGAAATCAGTGTTAACTCTTTGTCAGGCACTGACTGACTAGCACTACTGACTAGGAAGTTAGCACAGGGCTAAGGTGATAGGATGGTGCAGTTACTTGTAATAATTTACGTTGAATCTACCATTTGGTTGAGTTCCAGTGTGGAGTCAC
>NW_011889412.1:453603-460221 GCF_000151845.1 Pteropus vampyrus
TAATCCTCACATTAACTCCTCGAGTCGGGTATTACTCACACAATTTGCACATGAGGAAACTGAAGCTAAGAGAGGTGAAGTGATCTTATGAATGGTAGTGCTCCAAATTACATGTTCTGTGTGTTCTGAGCCTATCTTTAAGTACAGAAGAAAGCGATACCCCAGACACCCAAGGGTACTAAACATAGCTTTCCCTGAACTCCATGTAGTGATTGTAGCATTGTAAATTATCAGAGCTGGAAGGAGACTCGGAGATCCTCTTATCCAAATACCTAATTTATAGCTGTTTACATATTTGAGCCTTTGAAATCAGTGTTAACTCTTTGTCAGGCACTGACTGACTAGCACTACTGACTAGGAAGTTAGCACAGGGCTAAGGTGATAGGATGGTGCAGTTACTTGTAATAATTTACGTTGAATCTACCATTTGGTTGAGTTCCAGTGTGGAGTCACAGACAACTATGCAACCCCAAATAATTCCAAAACACTTATGATATTTACTTGTATTTTTCTAACGCAATGTAAAGGACTGTAGGCCCCAGCTGCTATGTTTGCCCTTCAAAGCCCTTGGGAAAACTCCTACCTCCAGACCTCCTAACTCCTCTTTCCCTCTCATTCTACTAGACTTTTATGATGTACTTTGACATAGTTTCTCAATAAATTCTTTTCTGCCTCTCGCATCTCTCTAATTCACTCCTCTTTGCCCATTACGCCCGAGAAAACCATTTTGTCTGGGCAGATTCTTTCTTTGGAGGATGGGGGTGCAGAAGAAGGGAGAGGGAATGAAAATTCTGGCTGGCAGAGCTAGAGTCCGCTGGAATTTGCAGAGTTTGAGCACAACCTGGGAACATTCACATCCCATCTCATCACAAAATGCAAACATGACATATGACTAGGAAAATCTGCCAAGTCAGCTGCACCATGCTGTGGCAGGCAGTTAGCAGCCAACTCAATATCCATTGCTTCACCCCTTTTTCTTGCTGATACAACCCTGGTGTGATTTGAGACAGCAGAGGGGCCAGATTCAAATGATGAAACATGATTAGTCTAAGCCAACCATCTTCTCCTGCTCCGTTTCACAGGCTCATTGATTTACCAATCTCCCTTGCAGCTGGTGGTGGCCATGAGCTCTGGTTTAGCCGAGAACACTGTGGTAGGCAGAATAATAACACCGAAGATGTCCGCATCCTAATTCCCGGAAGCTAAGAATATGTTAGGTTACATAGCAAAGGAGAATTAAGGTCGTAGAAGGAATTAAGTTTGCTAATCAGCTGACCTTTAAATGAGGGAAATTATCCTGGTTTATCCAAGTGGGCACTTGTAATTACACTTAAATATGGAAAATGGAGGCAGAGAGTCTGTCCAAGAGACGCAGCATGAGAAAGGCATGGCTAGGCATTGCTGGGTTTGGAGATGGTAGGGGACAATGAGCCAAGGCGTGCGGACAGCCTCTAGAAGCAGGAAAAGGAAAGGAAGTAGATTCTCCCCTAGAGGCTCTAGAAAGAATGTAATCCTTCTAACATCTCATTCATCCGGTGAAACCCATTTCAGACTTCTGATCTCCAGAACTGAAAGATGATAAATTTGTGTTGTTTTAAGCCACTGATTTTTTTTATAGCAGTGACAGGAAACTAATACAGACACACAGGGGAAGCTCCACCTGGGGGTTTCTGCGAAAACTTTTTCTTTTCTGATAAAAACTGGCTGGTTCCATTCTTTCTTCCATTCCTCCTGCCTTGAAAACAGACATGATAACAGGGGCCGTGGCAGCCCTGTTGTGACTATTAGACCACAGCATGAGGATGAAAAGCCACATGTCAAGGATAGTTAAGAAAGAATGAATGAACCTGGGATCTTAATTGCTTTGCTAAGTTACTAATATAATCCTAGAACTGTGAACTTCCACACGCCTTGTTATGCGAGAACAGTAGGCCCTGTGTGTTTAAACCCTGTCGAATCTTCTGTTACTTGCACAGTCCTCTGAGACACCTCCATCCAGTGACTATCGTGGATTCACACAGCCTGTGTGCCCTCAGAGGGTTCAGCCAAGGCTTTGCAGGTGTTTCTTGAGCTAAACTTTCCAGCACAGCCCTGAAATGATCTCTTAGGGACCCATCCAGTCCTCTCTACAGATCGTGCATCTTGTAGGCTTCTGGTGAGTTTCCTTTTCTGGGAGGACTCTTATGTCATATAACCTGATTCCTTCCAGGCCTAGCCTGGCTTCTTTTAACCCTCTGCCAGGGATTCTGTGTTACCCATAAAAACACATGAAGCTCAGATGACTGAGGGGGCAGGTCTCTGGTGTCTGAGTGTGAGAAAGAGCCACACTGGTTGTCCCCAGTACCCTTCTCTTAACAGGTGGGGGATTGGTCTACTGACATCCACCCCAGCCCAAGCCCTGGGTGACAGCCATCCTGGACAGCAGCCAAGCTGGGTTTAAAATTTTGTTATATACATTGTACCACAATTTCTTTTTTAAAAGAGTATAGAGATGTACATTTCTGGCACAGGCCAGTCTCCAGGTGGAGGCTGCTAACTGCTGTCCAGTGCCCCAAGGCTTATGAGAGTTTGCGGCCAAATCTCTCCTGCAGGCTCCTGCAGGAAGCTGCTACCTCCAGCAAATGTGCAAAAGAGAAGTAGGGAGAGGAGAGGCTGGATGCGAAATCTGTGAAGCAAAACGTCCTCCCACTTCCTCTATGCTCTAATTCAGCAACCAGCATTAATTGGGCACCTACTACATACTCAACCTAGGCTTCTTTTCATTCTCCCACTCTGTTCATTCATTCATCGAACAGATATTTATTGAGAGTCTACTGAAGGGCCAGGCTCTGCTCTACGCATTATATATCGGTGAACAAAACAGAAAGGAAGCAATCCTTCCTCTCATGGGGCTTATGTTGCAGTGGGAGGAGACAAGAAACATAAAAAATAAGTTTAAGAAATGTAAATTGCATAGTTTGTTAGAAGGTGTTAAGTGTTACGAGAAAAAATAGAACGGGGTGCAGGCGACAAGAAATCAGGTGAGGAGGGGCTTGCAGTCTAAACAGGAGTCAGGCGGGCCCACTGAGCAGGTGACGTTTCGATAACAGCTTTATTGAGATATAATTTACATAGTATAATCCATTTAAAATATACAACTAAATGGTTTTTAGTATATTCATAGACATGTGTGATAACGTCAATCAATTTTAGAACATTTTGCTCATTCCAAACTGAAACACTGTACCCTTTAGCTGTCATTCCCCATTCCTCCCTCCCTCCAGACCTAGTCAACCAATCTACTTTTTGTCTCTATAAATTTGTCTATTCTGAACATTTCACATAAATGGAATCATACAATCTGTGGCCTTTTGTGACTGGCTTCTTTCATGTAATGTGTTCTCAAGGTTCACCCATACGGTAGCAGGTATCAGTAAGTACTTCATTCCTTTGTATGGCTCTTTGCCCATTACGCCCGAGAAAACCATTTTGTCTGGGCAGATTCTTTCTTTGGAGGATGGGGGTGCAGAAGAAGGGAGAGGGAATGAAAATTCTGGCTGGCAGAGCTAGAGTCCGCTGGAATTTGCAGAGTTTGAGCACAACCTGGGAACATTCACATCCCATCTCATCACAAAATGCAAACATGACATATGACTAGGAAAATCTGCCAAGTCAGCTGCACCATGCTGTGGCAGGCAGTTAGCAGCCAACTCAATATCCATTGCTTCACCCCTTTTCTTGCTGATACAACCCTGGTGTGATTTGAGACAGCAGAGGGGCCAGATTCAAATGATGAAACATGGTTAGTCTAAGCCAACCATCTTCTCCTGCTCCGTTTCACAGGCTCATTGATTTACCAATCTCCCTTGCAGCTGGTGGTGGCCATGAGCTCTGGTTTAGCCGAGAACACTGTGGTAGGCAGAATAATAACACCGAAGATGTCCGCATCCTAATTCCCGGAAGCTAAGAATATGTTAGGTTACATAGCAAAGGAGAATTAAGGTCGTAGAAGGAATTAAGTTTGCTAATCGGCTGACCTTTAAATGAGGGAAATTATCCTGGTTTATCCAAGTGGGCACTTGTAATTACACTTAAATATGGAAAATGGAGGCAGAGAGTCTGTCCAAGAGGCGCAGCATGAGAAAGGCATGGCTAGGCATTGCTGGGTTTGGAGATGGTAGGGGACAATGAGCCAAGGCGTGCGGACAGCCTCTAGAAGCAGGAAAAGGAAAGGAAGTAGATTCTCCCCTAGAGGCTCTAGAAAGAATGTAATCCTTCTAACATCTCATTCATCCGGTGAAACCCATTTCAGACTTCTGATCTCCAGAACTGAAAGATGATAAATTTGTGTTGTTTTAAGCCACTGATTTTTTTTATAGCAGTGACAGGAAACTAATACAGACACACAGGGGAAGCTCCACCTGGGGGTTTCTGCGAAAACTTTTTCTTTTCTGATAAAAACTGGCTGGTTCCATTCTTTCTTCCATTCCTCCTGCCTTGAAAACAGACATGATAACAGGGGCCGTGGCAGCCCTGTTGTGACTATTAGACCACAGCATGAGGATGAAAAGCCACATGTCAAGGATAGTTAAGAAAGAATGAATGAACCTGGGATCTTAATTGCTTTGCTAAGTTACTAATATAATCCTAGAACTGTGAACTTCCACACGCCTTGTTATGCGAGAACAGTAGGCCCTGTGTGTTTAAACCCTGTCGAATCTTCTGTTACTTGCACAGTCCTCTGAGACACCTCCATCCAGTGACTATCGTGGATTCACACAGCCTGTGTGCCCTCAGAGGGTTCAGCCAAGGCTTTGCAGGTGTTTCTTGAGCTAAACTTTCCAGCACAGCCCTGAAATGATCTCTTAGGGACCCATCCAGTCCTCTCTACAGATCGTGCATCTTGTAGGCTTCTGGTGAGTTTCCTTTTCTGGGAGGACTCTTATGTCATATAACCTGATTCCTTCCAGGCCTAGCCTGGCTTCTTTTAACCCTCTGCCAGGGATTCTGTGTTACCCATAAAAACACATGAAGCTCAGATGACTGAGGGGGCAGGTCTCTGGTGTCTGAGTGTGAGAAAGAGCCACACTGGTTGTCCCCAGTACCCTTCTCTTAACAGGTGGGGGATTGGTCTACTGACATCCACCCCAGCCCAAGCCCTGGGTGACAGCCATCCTGGACAGCAGCCAAGCTGGGTTTAAAATTTTGTTATATACATTGTACCACAATTTCTTTTTTAAAAGAGTATAGAGATGTACATTTCTGGCACAGGCCAGTCTCCAGGTGGAGGCTGCTAACTGCTGTCCAGTGCCCCAAGGCTTATGAGAGTTTGCGGCCAAATCTCTCCTGCAGGCTCCTGCAGGAAGCTGCTACCTCCAGCAAATGTGCAAAAGAGAAGTAGGGAGAGGAGAGGCTGGATGCGAAATCTGTGAAGCAAAACGTCCTCCCACTTCCTCTATGCTCTAATTCAGCAACCAGCATTAATTGGGCACCTACTACATACTCAACCTAGGCTTCTTTTCATTCTCCCACTCTGTTCATTCATTCATCGAACAGATATTTATTGAGAGTCTACTGAAGGGCCAGGCTCTGCTCTACGCATTATATATCGGTGAACAAAACAGAAAGGAAGCAATCCTTCCTCTCATGGGGCTTATGTTGCAGTGGGAGGAGACAAGAAACATAAAAAATAAGTTTAAGAAATGTAAATTGCATAGTTTGTTAGAAGGTGTTAAGTGTTACGAGAAAAAATAGAACGGGGTGCAGGCGACAAGAAATCAGGTGAGGAGGGGCTTGCAGTCTAAACAGGAGTCAGGCGGGCCCACTGAGCAGGTGACGTTTCGATAACAGCTTTATTGAGATATAATTTACATAGTATAATCCATTTAAAATATACAACTAAATGGTTTTTAGTATATTCATAGACATGTGTGATAACGTCAATCAATTTTAGAACATTTTGCTCATTCCAAACTGAAACACTGTACCCTTTAGCTGTCATTCCCCATTCCTCCCTCCCTCCAGACCTAATCAACCAATCAACTTTTTGTCTCTATAAATTTGTCTATTCTGAACATTTCACATAAATGGAATCATACAATCTGTGGCCTTTTGTGACTGGCTTCTTTCATGTAATGTGTTCTCAAGGTTCACCCATACGGTAGCAGGTATCAGTAAGTACTTCATTCCTTTGTATGGCCAATAATATTCCACATTTTGTTTATCCATTCATCTGTCGATGGATACTTGGGTTGCTTCCACCTTTTGGTGATTGTGAATAGTGCTGCTATGAACAATTGAGTACAAGGAGGTGACTTGTAAGGAAAGATCTGAAGGAGATGAGCGAATTGACAATGCAGAAAAGTGTAAGGGCTCTAAGTTGGGAGCCTGTGAGGTGTGTTTGAGGAAAGGCAAGGAGGCCTCTGTGAGACAGGGTTGGGAGTGAGGTGGAGATGTAAGGGGGCAAGGTCTGAGAGAAATGGGTGGCCAAGTCGGACGAGGTGTTGGGAGCCAATGTCGGGATTTGGGCTTGGACTTGAATGACTTGAGAGCCATTGGAGAGTTTTGAGCAGGGAAATGATATCACTTGACATATGTCTAATCTGCTATTCTACCTCAGAGGGTTCTGTGAGGTGACTG
>NW_011889412.1:460271-464323 GCF_000151845.1 Pteropus vampyrus
ACTTTTTGTCTCTATAAATTTGTCTATTCTGAACATTTCACATAAATGGAATCATACAATCTGTGGCCTTTTGTGACTGGCTTCTTTCATGTAATGTGTTCTCAAGGTTCACCCATACGGTAGCAGGTATCAGTAAGTACTTCATTCCTTTGTATGGCCAATAATATTCCACATTTTGTTTATCCATTCATCTGTCGATGGATACTTGGGTTGCTTCCACCTTTTGGTGATTGTGAATAGTGCTGCTATGAACAATTGAGTACAAGGAGGTGACTTGTAAGGAAAGATCTGAAGGAGATGAGTGAATTGACAATGCAGAAAAGTGTAAGGGCTCTAAGTTGGGAGCCTGTGAGGTGTGTTTGAGGAAAGGCAAGGAGGCTTCTGTGAGACAGGGTTGGGAGTGAGGTGGAGATGTAAGGGGGCAAGGTCTGAGAGAAATGGGTGGCCAAGTCGGACGAGGTGTTGGGAGCCAATGTCGGGATTTGGGCTTGGACTTGAATGACTTGAGAGCCATTGGAGAGTTTTGAGCAGGGAAATGATATCACTTGACATATGTCTAATCTGCTATTCTACCTCAGAGGGTTCTGTGAGGTGACTGAGCAAATGAGAAAACATTGACTAGAATGGAAGAATAGAGGGAGGAAAGTGTGGAGAGCCCCTAAGAGGTCAGGAACACCCAATGAGCAGAGGAGAGGGGCCGTGATGCCTGAGAACCGTGAGGTGCAGCTTGGCTGATGCTGGGAGGAGCCAGAGGTAAGATTCTGGGCAGGAGTGAGCTGGACAGGCTTCCACAATCCTGTCTACCAACAAACACTGATTTGTACTTATTCAGAGTGCTCCTCTGAGAAGCACATCCTTCTGACATCCTGAGGTGGGCAGGTGACGGGAGGTGGGCAGGTATTGTGGCACGCTCAGGAGCTCCACACCCTCTGTCATCTGCTCTCCCTCCCTCCAACTCCCACCCTGTGCCTCTGCTCACAGTAACTTGGCTTTCACCCCAGTAATTCTACTGAAACAGCTGTTTGATTACCAGAGAGCTTCTAAATTGCGTAAATACCTCCTCTTCAGCCTACCAAATCTCTCTGTTTATACCCTGTAGTGCTTTGCTACCTCAGTATGTAACTATCCAGGCACCAGCAGCGTGGACCTCAACCAGAAGCAGGTTAGAAATGCAGAATTCCAGGCCCATCCTCAGACCCATGGAATCAACCTTCACCTTAGTAAGATGCCTGGGTTCGAGAAGTTTTATCTTCTCATCTTTAGGGGAACAGCTCTTTCCTCTACTTTGTCAAATGAAGGAGTACTGTCCCTTTACACGACTTCACCTCTCAGGCCTCAGTGGCTTCTGGTTATTGGGTACAATTAGAGCCCCTGACACTGGGTTTTTCTTCTCTGGTCTCGGGGCTGCCAAGGTCAGGTCCCGGTGGGCAAGGAAGAAAAAAAGCCAACACACAGAGGGTGGAAGTGAGTCTCTTTAGAACTGGTCTATCGGCCAGCATTTCTTGATTGCAAGCAGCTTAGATCTTTCTGTCCAAAGAGAAATTATTTGCAGGATATCAGATTTTGAAAGAATTGATAGAAGTCTGAAGAGCAAGGCTTGGAAATGGGTGCAAATTTGAGCCACTTTGTGGCCTAACAAGCAGGATAGACAAAAATGGTCTTATGGTGGAACAGTTTGCTCAGACAGAATGCTGGAGATGCAGGAATCCTGCCCTTCTGTCTTTTTCGTTTTATTCTGTTCCAGATTCGAGTTCCCGGGAGGGCTCATAGATTGGCCCAGCTGGAGACACAGCCCTGTTCCTTTGTTAGAAATGGGCCCTACCAGACTGTATCTATCAGGGAAGAGGAAGCACCTCAGAAAGAAACTTGTGTGCTGTTAGGAAGGGGGCAGAAACTGTTAGGAAGGGGCCAGTATCACTACTTCCCACTGTTTGATTATTGAGCCAATCAATCTGTTTGTGTTAGTTTGCGTTGGTTTCCATGCCCTTACAGAGTCCCAGCTGACATATCCACCCTCTTTCTGAAACTCCTCCCTGGGCATCAAAAATACAGCAGTCTTTCGTTTTCCTTCTATTTCACAGGCCACAATTCTGCTTCCTACCTCCCTTCATTCTGTCTCCTTTCCTTCCTTTGACCTTCCTTTGTGCATTTCTCAAATTTGTTTCAAGCGCTCTCTTTCTCGATCTTACATATCAGCTTCCATTACAGATCCTTTTACACATCAGCTGTCTCCACGACTTTGGGAGCCCCTGTCTCCCATATATCTTCTCTCCTTTGCTAGAGACCTGCATTTTTCAAATGGATGCTGGGATACAGATGACACAACCCACACCTCGATTTCAGCACACTTAAACCAGATTTCATCATCCTTCCCCTAAACATCCTCTGCCTTCCATGTTCCCTATTTTGAGTACTACGTTTACTCTGTTTGTACCACCATCTTTCCCATCACAAGCTTAAAGTCTCCTTGGCTTTCTTCCTCTTGCCTGGCTCTCACAGTCAACCCATCACCGAGTATTATTGATTCTGTCTCCAGAACCTGTCTTTTATACTCTACTACCTCTGCTTTGGTAAAGGTCTCTATTACTTCTTGCCAAAGTCTTTTTTGCCTTGGGTTTACCCACATTGTTGCTGGTAATCGGCCATATTGAGATATTCTCAAAACCAGCCAATGGCTCCCCATTGCCTACAGAAGAAAGCTCAGATTTCTTGGTATGCATTAAGCCCTGGCCTCACCTGGCTTTCCATCCTTGCTTTTCATTTTGACCTCCACTTTCGTCAAATACACCCACATCAGACTTGGCAGCATTTCTTGCCTCTGCCTGTAGACTCTACCTTCCCATCTCTGGGCCTGTCGTTACACTGGGACTGTCGCTGGACTCTCATCCCTTAAAGTCTCATGCACACCTATGATCTCCATCTCTTGAAATTTTTACTGTCTGTGCTGAACCTGATTCTTTAAGTCAGTAGGATCGTCCTATGTACCCTTCACCCCATGACCTGTAAAACTTAGCAAAAAATACAAGCCAGGGATCCATGGGTCACCTGGAAGCCTTGGTTGTTCCTGAGCTTTTTGTGGCTGGATTCCCTCTCACCGGGTCTGGGCTCTAGGCTCAGGGACACTGAGAGTCTCTGGCCTTGGCTCCTCCAGGCTTAGGGATCTGCATGTGCTCCTGCAGCGCTGTGGTCCATAGGGCCTCTGTTTTTCTACCCCTTTGACTCACAGCTTCTCAGTGTCCCTGCCTTCTGTGGTCTCAAATAGGAACTCTCTGCCTTGGCCTCAATCCAGATGAACCTGTCATCATGAACGGCATCTGTCCAAGCCACTTGGCTCCTCTTTCCTGAAGCCTTCCCTGGTTTCTCCAGTGGTAATTAATCTCTGACTCTGCCCTCACTTAGCAATTGGCACAGGCTCAGTTATGGTCCTTACTGATTGTTGCCTTCTGGGAGTCCCCGCCTCATCCATTGCACTCCAGGGGCTTCCTGGGCAGGGCCTTTGCCTTCCAAAACCCCTGACACTGAGCACTCCAGCAGAGTAGGAGCTCCCCTGCTGTTTGCATAACGTCCTGGAATCTTTGCTGCAACTCCAGCAGGTTCACTGGACTGGCCAGCCAGACCTGGAGAAGCCCTACCTGTATTTTACAAGCTTCCTCTTTCCTATGAGGAGACTGAGACACACGGAGGTATCCTGTTCCTGAGACTGCTCTAGAACAATAATATTTAAATAAGCACATTTGCGGGAAAGTAGGGGTGGGAAGGGGGACACGTTCAGTCCATAACAGAAGATGTCAGCTTTTGCATCTACAAGCTTCAGAGAACAGAGCTTGGGTCTTTCTGTGCCTAAGTAATTCAATGGAGTAAATGCTGCCTTCCAAGGGAGAGAAAATGAAGCCTGGAGTGCTAAGTACTAATGCTGATGGCTGGATACTCAGCCAGGCACTGTGTCTTTAAGAAAGATGAAGGCACATCTCTGGGGGTGGAGCCTGGCTCAAATAGCCAGGTGCTTGGAAGTTGTTAGGGCCTGCTTTTGTTGAGAGTAGGTCTTTGCGGTT
>NW_011889412.1:464373-468600 GCF_000151845.1 Pteropus vampyrus
GAGGTATCCTGTTCCTGAGACTGCTCTAGAACAATAATATTTAAATAAGCACATTTGCGGGAAAGTAGGGGTGGGAAGGGGGACACGTTCAGTCCATAACAGAAGATGTCAGCTTTTGCATCTACAAGCTTCAGAGAACAGAGCTTGGGTCTTTCTGTGCCTAAGTAATTCAATGGAGTAAATGCTGCCTTCCAAGGGAGAGAAAATGAAGCCTGGAGTGCTAAGTACTAATGCTGATGGCTGGATACTCAGCCAGGCACTGTGTCTTTAAGAAAGATGAAGGCACATCTCTGGGGGTGGAGCCTGGCTCAAATAGCCAGGTGCTTGGAAGTTGTTAGGGCCTGCTTTTGTTGAGAGTAGGTCTTTGCGGTTCTGGTTTGCAGTTTTGCAGTTCTGGCACCACTCCGGCCCTGCTCCCTTACTTCTCTCTGCCACACGACTCAGCTTTGGCACCCGGTGAGCATCCCTCCCACCCACACACCCACGAGCTCTCTGTGCCGGCTTTCCAAGCCCAGATTTGACAGCTATCATTTTCAAACTCTTCTGGCCTTTCTTCTTTTCAAGTTCAGACTCTTCTTTGGTTAAGATAAGCTTCTCCACATTTTCCCTTTCCTATCTGTCAGCCTGTGCTGGGGGAAGCAGCTGAAAATGAGGAAGAAGCCTGGTTGTCCGGGGTGAGGATGAGGCCACCCAGTTTGCTGGCTGAGCGAGTGTTTCAAAGTGGCTGTGTGTGTGTGTCTGTCTGGTGCCTGAATTGATGACACTGGAGAGAGCGTCAAGGTCCCCTACGCCTCCAACACCTACACAGTCTTCCAGGTGTACACGGCAGGCACTCAACAACTGGCAAAGGTTAAGAAAAGCAGTAATGGAAGGAGGGCTGGCCTGGGAAGTTAAGACACTTGCGTTCTGTCTCCAGCTCCACCTGGATGGAGATTTTAACAGCGCTTTAGCCTCTCCAGGTGTCCATTTTCATAAAAAAGGCAAACATTTCCATTCTCACCTCTTACTGTAGCTGAAAGACAAATTAGATAATGGATGAGACATTTTCCTGCAACGATCAGAATGCAGAACCAGGTCAGTGGAAGTTACAAGGAGGCAGATTTCAGATCGAAATCAGGAAGACATTTCCATTAACCAAAGTCCTAGGTTTCCTAATCAAGCAGAGAGCTTTCTGTCCTGGGAACTACTCAAGCCAGACAGGATGATCCTCTGACAGTCATCCACATGAGGGGTCTGAGCCTAGGCAGGGAGGTCCCTTTGAAATGTGAAGGTCTATATTTTGGTGGCTATAGACGGGCTTTGAGAAGAACCTATGTAAGGCTATAAGTATGCTGGCATTTCTGCATATTTTCCAGAAGCCTGGCCAGCTCCAGGGACTGGAGATGGGTATTGAAAGCCAGAGGAGAGTAGACGGACAACCTGGACGTCCCTCAATGGCCTTGCGTTTCCAGCAGCCCAATTTGGGGCAGGGAGGTGGGGGTGGGTAGAGAGCTGAAGGACGCCGTTCAGGAAACCACGAACGCAAAGTATAACTGCTTTGGAACTTAAGATGTGTGGCTTGGGGTGGGGGGAACCCTACTTTACACCCCTGCTTGGGACCCACCCCCTTCTGGTGCCCCAAGGACTGGACATATTGGGATCATCTGAGAGCCCGGGGTGCTGATATGCCCGTGGCGGGCGCCTGCAGGTGGAGGTGGGGCCTGGGCAGAGGAGGAGCCGAGATGCCCGCCTCACAGAGAGATTTGGACCCTGCGTGAGGTAGGAAAAGGGAGAGAAAAAGCACAGCGTCCTCTGGGGGAAAGCGTGTAACCGGAGGGGAACATGTGTCTGGTGTAGTCAGTTCTTGTGGGAGACAGAACCCTGTCTATAGACCGAGGAGGAGGAGCTCCCAGAAAAGCAGAAGCTGAACACTTAGGAGAAAGGAGATAATTAACGGATCAAAGACTGGGGTGGCCGGAGTTAGGGATCTAAAAAGCTGTGAAGGGATTTTTCTTAAAGAGAAGGGGAGAGGGGAAGGCAGGAAGGAGGTTGAAGCCCACCCAGGCGGCCTTTATTCCACCCATGAAAAGCGAGGGAAAGGCCCCCTCACCGCCCCCTCTGCGGGTGAGGGAAGCTTGAGGAAGGGGGGAGGAAGGTCTGCCGTGGGGGCGGGAGAGAGATCCTGCGCAGGGACCAGGGTCCTCCAGACAAAGATGTGCTTACCGTCACCACAGCCAGTTGTGAGCCTCCTCTGAGGGTAGAGGGGACAGCCATGGAAAAGGCCCAAGAGTCCCCAGGTGGGACTGGTGAGTTTAGACATTCACCTACTGCATTGAGGGGTGGTGCTGGCTGCAGGACAGGGCAAATTTCCCCAAGTTGTGGTGGGGGAGGGGGAGAGACTAAGCCCAGCACGAGAGAAGAGGGTCCTTTAGCAGAGAGTGTAGAAAGAATTCAACTCACACTCCAAAGTTAGAGTCAAAAGGAAAGTTTATTAGAGAAGGGGTAACACTCCATAGACAGCGTGGTCTTCTCTCAGAGGCAGAGAGAGAGACTCTGAGTGTTAGGGGAATTCAGTTTATATGTCATTCTTTAGTCCCCTTTCCTTAGCTGTGGACATGCGGTGAGGAAGGGGAAGGTAGCCTGAGAGGCCGGCTGGCAGTTCCCAGCCTTAAATCCCTGGGTTCCTCTTGGTTTTAGCCATTGGGAATGAACGATTTTATTCATGTAGGGCAGCCACTTGCAGACTCTATTGGTTCCTTTTTCCCCTTCCATAGGTGTGGAAAATGGGTTGTTAACAATCCCATTAAAAATCTTCCTTTGTTCTGTAGGTGTCCTCCTGGCCTGGCTGCAGGGCTGATCAGCATACTGCCGTCTCTGAATGTAGCTGGATTAACATTTAATTCTCTTGTCTCCTCCCTGCATTAGTGTGAACCCCTAAGAGGCCCAATTCTGGCTCTGTTCCCTTCCCTCTAATGATAGGATGTTGGGCAAAGCTAGAAACCTGTGGGATTTCCACTGTCTGGTGGATGGAGCCAGTAGAAACTCATTCACCAGGCTTAGGAGTTGAAGACGGTGGGGAAAGCTGGCTACAGACACACTTGCTTTGGGGAAAAGCAGAGTATGTTATTAATGGCACTACCCACTCTGTGGGATAGCAGATACTCAAGGCAAAGCAAATTCCCAAGTCCCATCAGATCGTTTCCTTGGGACCTGTGTCCAGTGAAAAATGATGAGGGATTGGTGCCGAGGATATAGGAGCCCAGCCTGACTCTGCCTCTGAAAGCTGTGGGACTTTGCTTAGGTCATTGGCCTCAGTTTCCCTTCTTCTCCAGGTATATTTCTGGCCAGTTAGGATAGAGGGCAGCTCCTCGTCGTCTAGCGAGGGAGCGGCTTCATAGGAGATAGGTCTTTCCAAGTAGAGCACGAAGAGTCTAGAGTGAGGCTTTTATCTCCTCTCTCCCCGCCCCAACCAATAAAGCACAAATATTCCATAGTCTAGTGCGCCCATGCAGCCGTCACAACTTAGCCTCCCACCCACCCCTTGTCACATGCTTCAGTCCCTGCACCATCTTCTGTTGCTGCTGTTCCCAGCTCAGCTCCCTGGGCAGCTCTGTGGCCAGCACAGCATAGGCTGTGCTCATGGATTTGGTGTCTGAACCCAGAACAGAACCAGAGCCGCCCTGGCTAACTGGCTGCAGGCAGCTCGTTCTCTGCCCCCCGCAGGGATCTGGGATTGATTTACCCTGTTTCCGTGGCAGCGCTGGTTGCAGTGGCAGCATCTGCTTCCCCACGTGGCTGAGTGAGTCACCATCGCTCACGTTAACCCTTAGCACAGCACAACCCTGCTGGGACCAGCAGGAAGATGCCAGAGTGCTTTGCACTGCCTGGTGGCTTCCTGCCCCGGTTCTCAGGCCTGGTACAGATAGTGCACTAGGCATAGGGCCTTGGGCTGGGCTTGCCCTCCCAGAAACCCAGCAGCATCTAGATATTAGAGCTGTTAGATCTACTTCAACTGGCTTCAGAATGGCTCATCTTGGCTGCTGGCAGCAGCTGCAAGGCCTTATGGGAAAGGACTGCAGGTTTTTGGACTCCAAGTTCAGAGCTCTTTTCACTATCCAAAGAACAGCTCTCAAACTTGTCTTTTCCTGGCCGCCTCTGCATCCATGTTTGCCCCAGGTTTCTTTTGGCTTTTATCCCAGGACCTTCTTTTGTGATACCCTTCAGCCCTCCCCTTTGGGAAGCAGCCCT
>NW_011889412.1:468650-488537 GCF_000151845.1 Pteropus vampyrus
CACCAGGCTTAGGAGTTGAAGACGGTGGGGAAAGCTGGCTACAGACACACTTGCTTTGGGGAAAAGCAGAGTATGTTATTAATGGCACTACCCACTCTGTGGGATAGCAGATACTCAAGGCAAAGCAAATTCCCAAGTCCCATCAGATCGTTTCCTTGGGACCTGTGTCCAGTGAAAAATGATGAGGGATTGGTGCCGAGGATATAGGAGCCCAGCCTGACTCTGCCTCTGAAAGCCGTGGGACTTTGCTTAGGTCATTGGCCTCAGTTTCCCTTCTTCTCCAGGTATATTTCTGGCCAGTTAGGATAGAGGGCAGCTCCACGTCGTCTAGCGAGGGTGCAGCTTCATAGGAGCTAGGTCTTTCCAAGTAGAGCACGAAGAGTCTAGAGTGAGGCTTTTATCTCCTCTCTCCCCGCCCCAACCAATAAAGCACAAATATTCCATAGTCTAGTGCGCCCATGCAGCCGTCACAACTTAGCCTCCCACCCACCCCTTGTCACATGCTTCAGTCCCTGCACCATCTTCTGTTGCTGCTGTTCCCAGCTCAGCTCCCTGGGCAGCTCTGTGGCCAGCACAGCATAGGCTGTGCTCATGGATTTGGTGTCTGAACCCAGAACAGAACCAGAGCCGCCCTGGCTAACTGGCTGCAGGCAGCTCGTTCTCTGCCCCCTGCAGGGATCTGGGATTGATTTACCCTGTTTCCGTGGCAGCGCTGGTTGCAGTGGCAGCATCTGCTTCCCCACGTGGCTGAGTGAGTCACCATCACTCATGTTAACCCTTAGCACAGCACAACCCTGCTGGGACCAGCAGGAAGATGCCAGAGTGCTTTGCACTGCCTGGTGGCTTCCTGCCCGGTTCTCAGGCCTGGTACAGATAGTGCACTAGGCATAGGGCTTTGGGCTGGGCTTGCCCTCCCAGAAACCCAGCAGCATCTAGATATTAGAGCTGTTAGATCTGCTTCAATTGGCTTCAGAATGGCTCATCTTGGCTGCTGGCAGCAGCTGCAAGGCCTTATGGGAAAGGACTGCAGGTTTTTGGACTCCAAGTTCAGAGCTCTTTTCACTATCCAAAGAACAGCTCTCAAACTTGTCTTTTCCTGGCCGCCTCTGCATCCATGTTTGCCCCAGGTTTCTTTTGGCTTTTATCCCAGGACCTTCTTTTGTGATACCCTTCAGCCCTCCCCTTTGGGAAGCAGCCCTCGAAGAGGATTTTTTTTTTTTCCCCAGCTGTCCTTTTCTCTCTGGAAACTACCTTTCCTCCATCCTTTCCCCACCTTCTGATCTGGGTAATTTGAAAAAATGAGTTCGTCCTCTGTCATTAATGGCAGATAGCAGGTTATAGTGCTAATCTCTGGTATTGCATTTAACCCTGACTTTGAGAGGCAAAGAATCAGTCTAAGGCAATGGTTTCTCAAAATATAGTCCCTGGGCCAGCAATATCAGCATCACCCAGGAGCTTGTTAGCAATGCCAATTCTCAGCCCCCACCCCCAACCCAGACACATCGTGGAGTCACAACCTCTGGAGGTGAGGGCTGGTAATTTGTGTTTGAACAAGTCTTCCAGGCAGTTAAAGAACCCCTGGTCTAAGGAAATGGATCTGTGCCAGTGTATTTCCTACCCTGTGAGGAATGGAGAGTGTTGGTCCATACCTCTGTCTATACTCGCAGCACAGCTACAAGTGTCTTTCTGTTTTATATAAGCCACACGGGGGGCTTAAGTAAGCAAAGACCCCAACTGCTCCAAATCTGGGGACCTGGAGTTTTCCTAGATCATATCCTTTCTCTAGGATGTTTGCATCACATGGAAAGAAGCTGGTGTGTTGTTTTCCTGTGTGGAAAGGGCAGCATTACCTCACCTACCACAGAGAGGGCCTTGTGGGTAAAAGGAAACCCACCCACTGGAAACGACCAATCCTGCCACTGTGGCCAGGCCCCGGGCCACAGGAGCACATTCCCTAATGGCTGAGGAATTCCAGCAGAGGAAAAAGGCACTGCTAATACTTATTAATCAGTTATGATTACTAATGGCTCTTTTTTACTGATTAGTTCTTTTGTACTGATTAGTTCTTTTTTACTGATCACCTTTGTGCTGGGCCCCAAGGAACTTACAAGAAGGTGAGAGCATTAGTCAGAATAGATTAAGCTATGGCAAGTAGCAGACAAACCCCAAAGTCTCAGTGGCTTAGCATAACAAAGGCTTATCTTGCAAATGCTTTATGTCCAGCGAGGGTCAGCTCTGCTCTGCTCTACAGAATCACTCAGAGGCTCTGGGTGATAGAGAATCCACATCCTGTAGAATCCACAGTCTGCAGCAGGAGAAGAAACAGCTGGAGGAGTCAGGCACCCACCCAGAAGTGATTCCCATCACATCTGCGGGCGTCTCACTGGGCAGAATTAGTCACATGGCCTTGCCTGACTTCAAGGTGACAGGAGGTGTATGCAGAAAGGAGAAAAAATGGGTAAAGTAGGACATTACAAAACACTACCACACTGAGAAAGACCACTCATTTATTCATTCACTTACTCGTTAAGAATCTTTGCAGAATCTTTACAGTGCATTGGGCATTGGGCCACACCCTGGGGAGAGAGCATCACCTGGGTAACTGCCCTTGCATTGCCATTAACACTGTGTTCTGTAGGAATAGTGCCCCCTGGAGTTGTGCAGTGCAGGAGTCCAGCTTTTATTTTTCTCGTATATGTTGTTTTGTCATCTATCTTCCACACAAAAAACTCAGCAGCAATTTTTTATGACTTGCTCACTGCTGTATTCTTAGAGTTTAGCACAGAGCCAAGTAGGCTCAGTCAGTACTTGTTAAGTGAATAATTGAACATGAATAATTATTGACTGGGTTTTCCACTAGTCCCTGCCTTGGAGCTTATAATCTGTGTCAAGAGTTGTGTAAACAATTAACTGAAGTATAAAAAAAAAATCTTATGCAGATAAAGTGAAATATGTGTCAAGTAAAAATCTAGGCTCTGTGGCTTGGGAGCACAGAGAAGCAAGGGGTCATTTTGACCACAGGTGGTGGGGTCAGGGAAGCTGTGCTTGTTTTGTAAGCGAAAGGCTAAGGTCCAAAGAGGTCGGCGGGTCTGACACAGGGTAAGTTGCAAAGTGGGTGGAAGGACCCTACCATGTCTCTTGGTGTGGTGGTTTTTCTTCTCCCCACACTAATAATTAACAAGCCTTTATATTTGCATAGCAGTTTACAGTTTTCCAGCAGCTTTCATGTGTAATTACAACTTCTCTTTAAGGTTTAAAAGCCCCCCAGGCACCCAGCCTCAGAATTTGGTTCTCTTTTGGTGTTTTGTTGGGAGGCTGGACTTCTAGTTCTCCCTGCCCCACCCCACCCCAGCCCATCCCACCTCGAGGTAAACACTTCCCTTTCACCAGCTGCCCAGGATGGCCTGATGGAGGAGGTGGTGGTCCAGAAGAGCAGCCGCAGAGGGGGATGGGCAGGCTCTATCTTAGCAATGCTGGACAGAAAAAGTGGAGGATGGCTGAAACTTCCCCTGTAGGCAGGAATGGGGCTCGTGATATTCACTTGAGCTTTCAAGTGAAAACAATGACATAGGCTTCCCATCTGTCTTCCAAAACACCTTTGAAACCATTCCATCACAAGTCCATTAATTTTATGAGGGTTCCAAAGACAGGGCAAAGTTAGAGTTTATCATTCTGGAATGTCCCTCATTCAGGCTTTGTTATCTGTGGCCAGCTGCCTCACTCCTGCCTTTCTGTCCTTTCCTCTCTCACCTGCCTGCCTTCCCCTTCTGCAAACTTCTCAGACCGGGGCCCAGCTAGGGCTCCATTCAATCTAACGTTTCCTGAATGCCCACTCTCTACGAGGCCCGTGTTTAGTGTTGGAGGTTCAAGGATAAGTAGGACAAAGCCAGAAGCCGTAAGATGGGCATGACCCAGGCATGACACCTTCCTAAGGTGCCTGCTTTCCTCCTGTTCCTCCTGTGCCACCATCTACCTTCTCCCTTTCACAAAACTTGTTTTCCTGAGATTTTTTTTCTGTGTGCCAGGCAACAAGTTAAGGGTTTGCATGCATTCTTCCATTTTTAACATCAGAAAGGTTCTATCAGTATGCCCCTTTTCTAGGTACCTTAAGGCTTAAGAGGTTATATAAATTGTTCAAAGTCACATGGCTAAGAAAGGGCCCAGACAATTCCTTCCAGATTGTCTGCCTTCAAGACCTTTCTACTTCCTGCTGTGCCGTGCAGCCTCCCCCAAAACTCTGCAGTCGACTGTCTACACTCAGAATAAAAAGAACCAAGAAGTGCCTAGAGTGTTAGTACTCTCTCTACCGCCACCCCCCACCTTTTTTTATAGCTTTTTTTTTTTTTTTTTTAAGTCTAGTGGTTCTTTCTAAAGACTTGGAGATCATTGTCTCCTCATATTCTTGGAGTTTAAAAACCTGGATGTTTTAATCATTTCTTTACCTCAAGAGTGCAGGAGAAATCTTTCCTGACACCACCACGTCAGCACTGGATTGACACTGGGGCAGTGGCTTCTGTCTCAGGTCATCTCTGAGAGTCCTGGAAACCACGTAAAAGCTGGGCTGTCTTTTTACGTCCTTAAGGCAGGGTTTGATGGTCTAAGAAGTGATTCGCACTGCCGGTCTACTGGCAAGCTTCACGTGTTGTCATCTTTTCAACCTATGATCCCCTGTGAAAGGCAGATGGCAAAGACCTCCGTGGAGATTTCCTGAAGGGTCACATCCAGGAAAATGGAAGGCACTGGAGGGCTATATCTCTAGGTTGCATATGGTTTTCAAGTATTCTTGTAAACTAGCTAAATATCTATACCTGGATCCACAGTAAGGATTTTGTTATTCTGGTGTTTGAAGCTGTCGAGTCTTGATTTTTCTTTTTTCCATGTTTTACCCTATTCACCCACTCCAGCTAGCTCAAATTCCCTATGCTAGAAGTATGGAGAGAAGAGGAAGTGGGGGGAAATGTTAAGAACTCCCCAGATGGTCTTTTAGGGTCACCCACCTCTCCCAGACAACTTTGGGGCTGACTGCCTCCAGGAACATTTCCTCTCAGTCTCTTGTCATTTCTTTTCTTCATCGAAGCTTTGCTAAGCCTTCATGCTGAGCTTTGTCTTGAAGGCTGCCTTTTTGGGTAGTAATCATGGCTCAGTTAATTGCCCCAGGAAGGCGGCAGACGTTGAGCTAAAAGCATAGCAGCTGGGAGTCCAGGAAAAGGCAGGAAGTCACGTGTTAGCATCAGGGGCATCCACTAGCAGATAGTGAATCTCAGGACATATAGGCCCAGGTTTAGGATAAGGACCCCAGGCCCCGAGGAGTCCAGTTCTAGAAAGACTGAGTTACTGGGACTCGTGGTGCAGGGAGAAGAATGATGTTCAACAATCCAGGTGGGGATTTGTTATTTCATCCACAGCTTATTTTTCAGGACTGGGGTTAATATCTGCATCATAGGAATAACAAGAATAAGTCAATGCTAAGTGGCAGGAAATTAAACTTGAGCTACTGAAACCTCTCCAGCCGAAGTCAGGCACACTGGATACACACTTTCGTCTGCCCAGCTCCTCCCCACCCCCACTTCATATACTCTACACAATGACCTTCTCCACACAGCCATGGCCATTTTGTATGACATAACCTTCCCCCGTGGCCCCAGTTGACCGGTTTCAGGGTGACATTCGAGTCACTGAGGCCACTTCTCCATGGTGACACTAGCAGACCCTGTCAACACCCAGCACTGGTTCTATCATCCTTACTATAGTCGGACTTAATCTGATGAATCTCCTTTAATGGATTCTTCTGTGCTATGTATTGGCCAACAGGTTCTCCAAATGGTTAACATGCCATTTATAATCTGATGTTCCTGCCTCGCTCTTGTTAAAAGCCAAAAGATCCAGAATGATTTAGTCATTTTCTTCATTGGGTTTCACACAGCTTCTTTCAGAGCAGTCAAAAGAGTCTAACTTCATTTCGAAGCAAAAGGATTCCTTTCAATACTGCAGCTCCCTCTCCAACCTCCAGGATCTGTCCCAGTATTCAGACTTTCTGAGTGGCCATTTCTATACCAGGCAACTGAGCCAAACCTTAACTAATTTCAGTTAAACCCCTCAAGCTAGGAGTTAGGTGAACTTAGAGTAAGCGGACTTCTTAAAGAAACAGACTGTTCCCATAGATAACCACATTTAAGCAATTTTTGTGCTATCTACTTATTTAGTTGATTGCAAATTTTTGGAGAAGTGCTAAATATCTTTGTATTCCTTGGCTCACAACCTTATACTTAGTAAATAAATAAATAAATATGCAAATAAATAAATACAAGTTTGATATGTGGATAAATCATTCGATCACATCCTCATGTTAAATGTAAAATTAATAAGTATCAAATCAAACCCCATTAGGATACATTTTTAAGGTATACTGATATATTAAGAGTGGCTTTATAATATGCCCCAATATTGATAAAATTGGGCAAAACAAACTGGCACTTTTCTTTTGCACATAGCACACCCAACTGCTAAGGGCCCAGTTTCCAATATGTGTCCTACATAATGAAGATCTCCAGCCTTGCTGTTAAAAATTGTTTAACCCTTTGATGGAATAGGGAAGTCTCGCTGGCAAAGCAGAGATGGAGGTTGTCTAAGGGAGTGGCTGGGGCACTGAATGGTCAGTGAGTATTCATTCTGTTGGCTTGGTGCAGAGCTCAGTTAGAAGCAACTTCTGAGAGCCCCTCCTCCAACCCAATCCGGAAAGCAGGAGTCATAGCTCCCCTGACAGATGCACAGGGAGAACCCGCAGGAAGTGAGTACAGAAAGGTTCTGCCAGTGGCAGAGCTGATAGGATGTGACTGGGGACAGAGCAACATGAGCCCATGGAGAGAAGCAATGGCTCCAGGGGCAGTGTGGGCCCCCCTCCCGGGACACAGGGTTACTCCAACCTCCTCTTTTCTTGCTACACCCAGACTTCCACACGTGGCAGGCTATACTTCCAGTATAAAGTCCTCATATGGCCCCCAGATTTTCTGTATAGTGAGGGAAGGAAGTCCTCAGGAACACAGGCACAGGACATAGACATTCCTATCACCTTGTAACTGAGAACAGAAATTAGAGGGCCTAGGGCAGAGAAAAGTGTGCTATAAATTTACGCCTTGTCTCTGCTTCTAGGTTGATGACCTCGGTGAAATGCATCTGCACATATCGATGCACATTAGGATTCTGGGCGGCTCAAAGTAGGCACGGGGTGGGGAGAAACCCTCTGCTCTCCATTGCCTCTCCAGGCCTCAAGTGGTCCCAACTCTCTCGAGCATTAGAATAGGTCAGAGCACTGCAGGTCATTGGTGATTCTGGCCTATCCGTGTTTATTCCACCCTCTTCTGGTAACAGCACCCTGATATTAACACACAACCTCTGGGGACTCATCCTTCTCACACTCTCAGACCTTGTGACCTCACAGGCCTGCTCTAGAAGTGGACAAGTGCTCCTGTCCTGACCACACTCGGGTCTATTTCTGGCCACATTGTTGATGTAAAAGGAGGATATGTGACCCAAGCCTGACCAGGCAACCCAGGGCAGATGGCTGGAACAGAGGAAAGAGGAACTCTTCCCACGGAGTCAGTGCAGAGACTCGGGATGGGAGCGCGGAGGAGAGGGGAACGGTGTGGGGAGCTGGTTGCTACACAGAACCGGCACGGGGGAGGTCAAAGGAAACCGCAGAACCTTTATTCAACCAATTATTCAAGCCAAGGAATTTCCTCTTCTCAAACCAGATCGAGTGGGTTCTTAATGCAACTAAGAGCTCCCTAGATGAATACAACTGCTAATGGTTCCGCCAATTAGAAAAGGGAACAAAGAGAGGGCCAGCTCTGCCACCGAGTCCCGTAACTGTGGTGCCAACTCAGACGGGCTCCACTTCTGTGCCTTTCCCATTTTCTCCCCTGAGAGCATTTCACACACAGGCAATTCTCCTGGAGAGGCTGCCTCAAATCCCAAGGACAGGAGGGCGCTGGCTCCCGCGTTGCTTCCCGCCTCCTTGCGTCATTGTGTCTGTCGGGGGAGGGGGAGATTTCCTGTGAGTGCACTTAAATACCTTTAGAGCCATTTTTAGACTTTTTATTCTATAGACCAGAAAACTGCTGAAATTAGGAGATATTTGAAGTAGCTCTTCATCAAGCCCAGAAGAGATTTCTGCTGTCGCTATATTTAAAAGCCCAGCAGCAGGTTGTTGGGGCTCATGTCTTGCCGTTATATAATAAACGTAACGTTAAGCTTTGGAAGCCTCGAACACTGGTGAGGAAGGAGGAAAACAGTAGCCTCCCAGTGATAGTGCTCGGGAGATGCTTTTTGGAGGTTGGAGAGAAGATTATATAGTTTTCTGCGTTCAATGGCATTAAAATAACAATGTGTGCCCCACAGCTTTGCATTACTATTTAAATCCCCAAAGAAACAGAAAGAAAAAAAGAAAAGGAAGAAAGAAGGTGGTGTATTAGCATAAAAGAGAAATGTAACCAACAGCCCAATAGAAGTTGTTTTTAATAAGAAAAAGGGACCCAAGAGATGTGGAGTGATCTATTTTAGAAAGGAGAATAGATTAGCTTTCTGTGTGGTGTAAAACACTACCATAAACTTAATGGCCTAAAACAACACAAATTTATTTTCACAGAGACCCTGCTCAGGGTCTCATAGGCTGAAAGCAAGGTATTGGCTGGGCTGGGGCCTTGTTTGAAATACAGGTTCCTCTTCCAAGCTCATGTGGCTTTTCACAGAATTCAGGTGCTTGTGGTTTTATGACTGAGGTTCCCATTTTCTTGTTGACTGTTGCCAGGGACTGCTCTCGGGGACTAGAGGCCTCCAGTGTTTCCTCACCATGTGATCCCCTTTGTAGGTCCTCCCGCAGCAGAGCTGTTGGCCCCTTCAAGCCTCAGGAAAATCCCTGTCACACTTCCAATTTCTCTGACTTCCATCGCTGACCTGTAGAGCCGCTTTTAAAGAGTTCACCTGATTAGGCCAGGCTCACCTATCTCGAGGGGGTGACGCAGGGTGTGTACATGCCAGAAATCTTGGGAGACTGCCTTAGAATTTTGTCTACCTCAGTAATCAAGCTTTTAGTTCTGAAGCAGGAACCCAAAACATGTAACCCTAGTATACTACTACTATGGACTGAATGTTTATGTCTCACCAAAATTCATGTGTTGAAGCCTGAACCTCCAAAGTGATGGTATTTGGAGGTGGGGCGTTTGAGAGGTGATTAAGTCTAGAAGAGGTCATGAGGGTGGTGCCCCCACAATGGGATTGGTGTCCTTATAAGAAGAGCAAGAGAGACCAGCGCTCTCTTTCCACACGTGAGAACGTAGCGAGAAGTCTCCAAGCCGGTAAGAAGGTTGTCCAGAAACTGAACCAGCTAGCACCTTGCTCTTGGATTTCCAGCCTGCAGAACTGTGAGAAAAAAATGTGTGTTGTTTAAGCCAACCAATCTGTGGTATTTTCTTATAGCAGCCTGAGCTGGCTCAGACAGCTACACTATGGAAGGTCCCATTAATCTACGTCATCATGAACCTGGGGAAAACAGGTTGTTCAAAGGCTGAGAAACACCCAGTGTGTAGAGTTTTCCAATGATTGTGTTCTTCCCTGTACACCTCATTTGTTTATTCATTCAGCGACTGAGCTCCTATTCTCTTCTTGCCACCCGAGCTTGACCCCAGGACCAGAACTAGGTGTGACCGGTGAGCACCTAGGGGACAGTATTTAAGGAGTCGCTCGTTTGCGTGACCCTGAGGGGCAGTGCTGCCGACATTTTGCACATCATACTTTATCCTAGTCCTGGCCCTTTTAGGCACAGAGGAAACAAAGTTGTTTTTGTTTTGTTGTGTTTGTTTTTTTAAAGATGCTTTCTTCCTCAAGGCACACATACAGTTTAAGGAGGGAGCAGATCAAAACCAGAGAGCACCACTGTGTTTTTGGAACTCCAATGGCCAACTTCACAAGGGCACAAACTTTCCGCTAAAAAGCACGGTTGACTATAATGGAAAAAGTTAAGTGACTCCTTCTGACCCTTGATGATTCCATAAGTAAAGTTCTAGAGTCCTTTATAACACTGTTAAAATAACATTGGACACTAATAGAGACTTGACGCTCATTTCATTGAATCATAACTGGTGAAATCTTTGCCACCTGTTGGTACAGTTTTCTCCATCTTGAGGAAAAGACCATGTGTCTTAGGGTACCCTCATATCCTGTTCCTCTCTCCCTGAAGTTTTCTCTCTCTATTTGCCATTGTAGCATCAGCGGGAGTGCTTGTGGAGAGAATTTCATGACTCATTTTTTCCCTCAGTTCCATGTATGGAATCTAACTCACCATCCTGTAGGTTGTCCCAAATTTCCCTCCTCTGGCTGAGAATTCTGCCCAGGCTCTGTTCTGAGCACCCTCTGAGCCTTGATGATCCTCAGGCACAAAGACCAGCTGGACCCCTCTACCTCAGCCCCAAAGCAGAGCCCAGAAAAGGAGACCACCCCCCAAGGCCTCCTGCTTTGGATTCTTCTGGTGAGACGTCTCCACTCACTATTCTCAGCTCACTCGCTGAGCAGGAAGACAGTCTTGGTGTTGCATTATCTGGTTCAGCATAAACTTTCTTAAGTAACTAAGAACAGACCTGAGTTGTATTTTCCAAGGCAGTTCTCTGTGCTAAATGCTTGACCAGGAAGAATGTTAGAGAACTAAGCTGACTAATTCCTCAAATTCAGTAACAGAAGGAACTTGAGGGATTTGACTTTGGGGGTCCCTGAGGTTGCCACAAGCTAGATCTGCATCTTCTAGAGTTCTTTGCATAACAACAGACCTATTGTGAGGACTTAACTTACCCTCACGCCTCAAGCAAGTCACATGTTTACTTTCAGCACTAGAAGAAGGAGGGGCTGGGAGCAAAAAAATGAGAGGAATGCTAACCACAGCTAACCTAAGTCAGACTGCCAGGCTGGCTACTCACTAGGGCTCTTCTTACCCTCTGGGGACAATGTGAACAAATATCTGGATCTTTGCACTTTGTTCTGAATATTAAAGTTCTGATTCAAGGCTTAGTCACTCCCACTTTGATGCAATTATTTATTCATCCCTTTGCCAAGAAGGTGACTGAGTATGGACAACAAAGAACTGGAGACTGACCTTTACCTCTGGGCTTTCAGAACTGAAAGAGGCTCATTAATTTCTCTCAACTTCAGTGTCCTCATCCAAGAAAGGGGTAATTACATTTGGCTCTCAGGATCTTTTTGGAGAATTAGAAATGATATACCTGGCACAATTCTTGGAAAGAAACTATTACCCCCTTAAGAAAGGGTTACTGCTGCTGTAACTGTTACCCCAGCCTCTGGGTATGTATTATTGACCTGGCTGTGAGTTTGAAAGCAGGTTGTATCTGTATTGCTGATGACAATTACAGTGCCTGACACAGAGGAAGTGCTCAATCACTGAATAAGTGTTGAGAGTCTGGAATTTGAGCAAAGGGCGGCAGCAACCAGAAAATCAGAGTCTGCATGCAATTACCTGCTCTCTATTCCTGGGTCGGTGGTTCTCAATATTTTTGTTGTTGTTTGGAACACATCCGAAGGGAATGACATGCAGACGATGTGAGTCATCAATAATTGCAACTCAGTCTTTACTACTGAAGAACAATGTCTCTCAATATCTTTAAAGCAACCCCGGTGGTCCCACCATTGATTGGGACACCCCTCACACTGCGCTTCGGTGGGTAGAATGTTTACTGCCCTGACTTCCCCCACTAACGTACACAGGAATTATCTCACATGTCCAACTATCCACCATGTTTCTTGGCCACTGGTTTGACAACACACCTTTTACTTTTGCCCAGCACTGCAAATTGCAGCCACCGTGTCTTGGCCTGCAGGCCTCAGGCAGGCACTTCAGCATTGCCCTCGGACTTCAGGATTTAGCTTTGCAGTTTCTATTTGTCAGTAATCCCAAAGGTCCTTGACATGTAGTCATTTGTAATTTTGTTAAGATGCCATTTAAAAAAAAAATATATATATATATATATATATACACACACACACATATACATGTATAAGTAGTACACGAATATATGCTATTGGAAATGCTCATACAATAGAGGGATATACAGAGGAAAATGTGTAGAAACATTCCTTTATTTGTATCAGTCAGGGTAGCCCACTTTATACTACAGTAACGACCCCACACACACATCTCAGCGGCTTATAGCAACACATATTTGTTTCTTGTTCACACTGCGTGCTTTTCACAAGTCGGCTACAGCTCTGCTTCTTGCCTCTTTCACTCAGGAACCAAAGCGGATGGGGGAACCTAACCTCTATGTGGAGTGTATCCGTCTCATGGGAGAAAGAAAGAGATAAGGCAAATGATGTCCTGACTTATAAAACTTTGCGCAAAAGAGACCAACACCATTGTTTTGGTTAAACAAGTCATATGACCATTCCTGAGGTCAACAGCATGGGACTATGTCCTTATGCAGAGAGGAAGACTGCAAGTAAAGACAATGGAACGTCTGTCAAATGAGAATTCATCTCCACAACCTCCCCCTTGGACGACTTCTCTCCCAAGGTAATTGCTCTCAACAGTTCAGTCTCCTTCCTTATTCGCAAATATATTTGCAAATATATACATAAATGCTTCCATATTTCTAGTTTATTAGTGAGCTTGGATATTGTTTCTATTTATTGGCTAATTTCACAATTAGCCTTTTGTGAATTGTCTGTTTCCATTCTTCACGCATTCTCGAGTGGTGGTTTTTTTCTTTCGCATTTGAATGAGTTATTTTATATGTTTTCTCAATATTAATCTTTTGCCTATACTACCGGTCGTGAATACGAGCATCTCTCTTTTATCACCAGGAATCTTCCAAAACACTAGACATGGAGTGCAAATATGAACCAGCAGCCCCTTTCCTGTCAATTCATCATTACCAACCAATTTCCGAAAACACAGAAAAATGCCAGTATATTGAACAAACTACTTAGTATGTCAGATGCACAAAACATTACTCCCTGATGACCGAACAGTGAATTGATTTTCACAGACCTTTGCATGTGTGCAGCCTCACAGCCTCTCTGAGCACCGTCCACATCCAACTCACATCACGTAGTTGACATTCTATGCTTTTCAAAACATCTGCATGTGATTCTGACTTTCCTCCAGTTCCATTTGGAAAGTAACTGGAGAATTCCTCCCCCCACCCCACCCCATACACATGCTACTTTGTTTAAAATGTTATGTTGCGTTTGGGGGACGGACAAATGTATATCTCTGTGTGAACCTCGACCCCAAACATGGACTGAAGAGATGTGTATACTCCCTGCAGTCTGAGTGTTAAAGATGAGAGGAGTTCTACTGAGAAAAGATCGCCTGGGGAGGCAGCTAGGGAGAGGTAGCTCTATTTGTTTCCATTTTGGCCATTTTATTCTTAATTTTGTTTTGGGGAAGGTTTCCCCCCAGCTTTACTGAGATATAATTGACAGATAACATTGTGTAAGCTTAAGATGTACAATGTGATGATTTGATATATGTCAATATTGCAAAATGATCATTATGATAAGGTTAGTTGACAGATCCATTACCTCACATAATTATCGTGTGTGTGTGTGTGTGTGTGTGTGTGTGTGTGTGTGGTGAGAACATTTAAGATATACTCTGCAACTTTCAAGTGTACAATACAGTATTGTAAACTATAGTCACTATGCTGTACATTAGATCCCCAGGACTTACTCATAACTGGAAGTTTGTACTTTTCGACTAACATCAACCCAATTCTCCCACCCCCAGCACCTGGAACCATCATTCTACTATCTATTTCTGAATTTGGCTTTTTAGGATTCCACATATCAAGTGCAATCATACAGTATTTGTCTTTCTCTGTCTGACTTATTTCACTTAGCATAATGCCCTCAAAGTTCACTCACGTTTTCTCAAATGGCAAGATTTCCTTCTTTTTTTTTCTATGGCTGAGTAGTATTCGTGTGTGTGTGTGTGTGTGTGTGTGTGTGTGTGTGTGTATGTATTCATTCATCAATGGGCGTGTATGTTATTTCCAAGTCCTGGCTACTGTGAATAGAGCTGCAATGAACATGGGGTGCAGATTATCTTTTGGAGATAGTAATTTCATTTCATTAATACTTCATATATACCCAGAAGTAGAACTGCTGGGTCAGATGGTAGTTCTGTTTTTTAATTTTTTTGAGATACCTCCATACTGTTTTCATGACATCTTTTTAGTTGCAAAATTTGCCATTTTCATGTAATCAACTGTCAGTTATTTTGT
The DNA here is from genome assembly GCF_000151845.1 of Pteropus vampyrus. Lineage (NCBI taxonomy): Eukaryota > Metazoa > Chordata > Mammalia > Chiroptera > Pteropodidae > Pteropus > Pteropus vampyrus. Next base: position 482,936 of record NW_011889412.1, read on the forward strand.
TTATGGTTTTTGGATTTGTAATCTTGCCTTAAGAGACTATCAGGATTATTTCTAAAAAATTTTCCTATATATACACATATATTTTTAAACTATTAAACTATTTTAATAGTTTTGTTTTGTTTTAATTACAAAGGAGTTAATTATTGGATAAGGTATGAAGTGGGGTTGAGGGAGTTTAATTTATCGGAAACAGGTAGCTTATCAACCATATCCCCACCCCACCCCCAACACTCACTCACACACACACACACTCACTCACTCACTCATTCACTCACACTGCTTCTTAGTGTCCCAAAGTAAATAGCTTCATCAACACCCTGGGGTAAGATTAGATGGCTCATTAACACCAAAGGAGCAGCCTGGGCTGAGGAGACAATGCTGAAATCTGAATGAAGAATTTGGAAAATGCTGTAGCCAAGGAAGGGCCTTAGTGGCTGGCAATCTGGGCCAGGGATCTCCAGGCCATGGGCTGACCGCCAGCTGTCCAGTTGGTATCCTTCTCATTTCCTTAGAGGTGATTCCTTAGAGGGCTTCACCTTGGAAGCCTGAGCCCTGCGTGCCCCAGCCAGGGCTTCTCAAACTCTTCCTACTCAGCCACCCCTAGCTCCTGGAAGCTGCATCACTGGAGGGGCGTAGCCAGTCCCACCCCAGGCAAATGTGATAGTTCTCTGCCGTCTCCACCTTTATCTTTAAAACCAAAGCAAAGTTTATGTTCTATATCATATTTCTGTGCTTGTTTTGATAAAAAAAAAAAAAATGTGTGTTTTTAATTTCAGGCCTAACCTTCCTTCTCCCTCCCCAGTAGAAAACCTAATACAGCTCTGGACTTCGTAGCATTCATTACAATTGTAATTAATTCACATTTGCCCAATTATTCATTTGCTGTCTTTCCCATTAGACTGCAAGCTCCAGAAAGGCAGTGGCCATGTCTGTCTGCTCAGCACATTCTCAGTGGGTTCACCAGTGTCTGTCTGAGGCGATGGCTTTTATTGAGCCCTTTTAACCTTCTTAAAATAAGGCTGATGGGAATTCCAGTCCTCAGGCAGGTCAAGTGTCTGTGCTTCCTTTTACAAGCAGAAAGGCCCAGGCAGTGGCCTCACAAAGGGGTTATTGTTTACGAGTGGTCCAGGTGAGAGGCGCAATCCATCACCACTGAGGCCCAGCCCTGTCACAACTCTTGGCACCCTCCCAGTGACAGCAAGACAATGACATCACCTCCAACTATATACAAAGGACAGCTTATTCTGTAGAGCTCTCTAAGGAGAGTACTTTAAGCTCATTCTTGCTGTATTAGGTATATAACATCATAACTCAGAGTTTCCCAGATTCAGTTCAAGGACATAGATGATTCAGTAGGTATTTGATTTATAAAAGTTCTCTCAAGTTTTCAATTTCTTCAGGAAATGGAAGCATTTTTTATTGAGGGTAGGAAAACAAGTCAATTTGGAAGAGGAGCTGATTTCTCAAGTAAGAAATTATAAATTATATCAATTTCTCTCACCTTTAGGTCTAATTCTTCCATCTCCTACACAGATTTTCAGTGACAGCCCTTATCCTTATCATTCTTGATATCCACAGAGTACTATTCAGAAGATTTATTGGTTAAAAAATGCAAATTCCATAAAACAGCAAAGTGCTGTTTCTAAGTTTCACGCAAAGATGTGATTGAACAAACTAGTCAGCATTTGAAGACGATGCTAAAGAAAAATAGTGAGAAAGCTGAATGGTGGAATAATTATTACCATAATTGCTTACATTTATCGAATATTTGTTGTGTGGCAGATACGAGGCTGAGTTCTTTGCCTGAATGAGCTTGCTTAATCCTCATGGCAACCATTTGTGGTAGGGAGACTTATTATTGCCATTGCATAGATGAGGAAACTGATACTTGGAGAACTTATATAACTCTCCAGCCTAGTAGAGAACAGAGCCAGAGCTCAGAGGCTGATTTATAAAATTCTGTGGTCCAGTATCTTACCATTGGCCATGAACAAGCAATGAGCATTTGTATTTGAGAAAGAAATAGCCTTCCAGCATGCTACATGCAAGTGCTAGCTGGCTTATGTCGTTTAAGCCAGGGCCTAATAGACTTGTTTCAATGAACAAATACATAAAAATCTGTTCTAAGTGGCTCATTTGATCTGTTAAGTGGTTCTTTTTTTTTTAGTGGCTCTGAGCCTGTTTCTTCCTCTGGAAAATGGGACCAAGAGGGTGACTGTGAGAATGCAATGAAATACTACATGCAATGAAATAATGCCTGACTAGAAGCAGGCATTAATAAATGTTAGCGATTATTAATAATAGATCATGGCCTCCCTTGACTTGAAGTAACACAACATTGGACACATAGTATCTGCTCGACCCACCCCTATGCAGGGTGGGTGATCAAAAATTTTTTGTTCCCTTAAAAATGTTAAGCGTTGCCTCTTCCATCCAACCCCACCACTGTTTAACAAACGAAATGGTTATAAGTGAGTTTGGCTCATTTTTAAATTCCAGCAAGATCCAAATCCCTGTCTGACTAGCGAAGTTCTGACTAGCAGTGCTCTTTTGAACTATGTGTTGACATTCACAGTCTCTGTTTAAGTTCTTTCTCTGATAGCAGCGGCCCTGGAGTTCCTTTCTGTCACTTTAGTGGGTTGGAGTTTTGTGGTTGTTTCATGCCACCTTTGTGGAATACTCACTGCAGGCCATTTAAGAACAGTATGACGCTGCCCTGAAACCTTCCTGTGCCAACCTGGTCCACAACCATCCTCCACTTTGAAAAACATTTTCAATTCCCTGCAGTTCAGTGCGAGGCAGGAGAGGAGACGATATATTACTTACTAATATATTAATAATCACTAGCATTTCTTAATGCCTGCCTCTAGTCAGGCATTATCTCGTTGCATGTAGCATCTCATTTCATTTTCACAGTCACCCTCTTGATCCCATTTTTCAGAGGAGGAAACAGGCTCAGCAAATGAGCCCCAGGGGTCACACAGCTAGCAGATTGGTGATCTAGGTTGGCTGCAGGTCTGACATCATGGTCTGAGATTCTAATCTCTATTCTTTAGTACTATTTCAGTGAGTGCCAGGAAGTTTAGAGATAGGGGCTAGTGGAATCCAGGAAGTTTCCATGGAGGAAGCGGAAGTCGAACTGGATTTTGAGGATTGTATTGGAAAGTTCAGAATTGCACTAGGAAGACCATAGGGCAGAAAAACAAACAGAACAGGCTTTCTTGCTTCTGTTTTCTCTGTAGAGCAGTGGAGAAGACGAATTAGACCATTTCGTGGTTGGCATAACCAATTAATTTTAAATTCAACACCTGTCTTACCATTTGAGCCTAATCTTATTATAGCAGATCTCTTCACATTTCTTTTGTTTGTATAGACTTTATACGCAGGGGTTTTAAGTCTATCAAAGAGCATCTGTGCTGAAAGGAATTATTTTTGTGTGCATTAAAATAATTGGCCCAATTCCTCTCTGAACCAACAAGTAAAACTTATCTGAGTCCTGTTTTAGAGGTAAAGGAATCCAGTATAGGAAGAAAAGCATTTATCTTGCTACCTCTTTTTTATTTCTAGTTTGCAGTATGAAGTCCAGAAAAGTGAATTTATACTGTTTGGAGGAAGAGCTGAGGTCAGCATATCTAGCCTGAACTTAGCACAGAGACAGCGTCCTTGACAGTCATGCTTAAAATACATGATAAGCGAGCAAGATATTCCAATAACAGAGAGGGAACAGTCTGAGAAATTTGAACTTAAATATCCTACACATGACACCTGGATATACCCCTGTCCTCTTTTATTCCGCTTTATACCATCCCACTGTGAAAGTGCCTCATATAAAATATTCTTTCTGAAATATCCAGACATTGTTTCCAAGTCATTTAATTTTCTTCAGGTCATTGGCTCTATGTCCTTGTCTTTCAATCATCTACCTCTTTCACAATTTCAATCTTCTTGTCTTATTTTGTAGAAAGTAATTTTTCCAAAGCTATATTTCAATGCATATAAGGAGAAAGTTACTTGACTTTTATTTAGCCTCTCCAAAAGAACTTTCTCTGTTTCAGAGAAAGCTAGAATCAGGTGACTTTTGTCTCTATATTTGGGCAACCCAGTCTTCAACCCTATGCAGAAATAAGCATCATTGGTGGCAGCCATGTAGTGTAGGCGGGACCAAGCCTACCTTCAGCTCCAACAGATAGTCCCCACTGGTCTAGGTCACTGGCAATCCAGTTATTACAAGATTTGGTTCAGGTATGAGCCAGTCAGCACAAAGCTTGGCCTTGATGTTGGCTGTTTGTGGCAAACAACCTCTCCTGTTTTAAGGGAATAAGGCAGCTTGTAGACCTGATTATAGCCAGTCTTGCTACAGTCACCAGAAAGTTATCCCTAAGGGCAACCAAAGTTGGGTATAAAAGAGAAGTGGAAAGAAATTGAGTCTTCACATCACTGTAGCAATCAATGCAGTCCACTGTACCTCTGGACTCAATTATGAGTTTCAATTAGGTTTTCTGTTATTTGCAGCCAAAAGCATCTTATTGAATACACCCAACTACTGAGCAGTTGAACTAAAATGCAGTACCATACCCCAAAATGCAGTTTATCCATTCTAATTGTCTAACCATAGCCTATTGCATAATTAAGTTGCATCCATCGGTAGTGTATTAGCTAGGACAGGCTTGTTATGCGTGCTTTTCACTCGCATAACAATCTGAAGCAAGTGTTCTTGGTCAGCAGTTGGCTCTCTCCCACATGGTTCCATTGGTTTTTCAGGAAGCCATACTCCTTCCCCCTTTTGGCCTGCCCACCCCCTGGGGCCTTCTCATCTTCCTCCCCAAGCTGGCAGTGAAACCCCTGTCAGGGTACCCCTGCTTCTTAAAAGCCTTGGCCCAGAAATGGTACAAACCATTTCCACTTTTCTTTGGCAAAACCCCGTCACATGGCCACATCTAACTGCAAAGGAGCCCAGGAAGAAGAAGTGGATGTTTGGTAAGTAGTCTTAGACCAGATGGAACACTTTGGGAGATTATTAAATTACATGGGAAAACACTAACAGAGCAGTGTGCATAGTATCAGCCCAAGGTTCCTAAAGACCCACATCTATAAGTGTGTAAGCTATGTCTCTTTCAGTTTCAGCCCTATGGCAAGCCTTTGCTTTCACTCTTCTCCAGCCATGTTCTGCTTCTGGTACATTCACGATGATCCTGTTTGCAAATACACTCCATTATCCACTGGTAAGCAAAATAGATTTTATTAAAGATATTGTGTGGAGACAGAAGTGTGATCAAATTCTGTGCTTCCCTCCAAAATTCTGTGCTTCCCTCCAAAATTCTCTTCCCTGTCAGCAGTCTCTCCTCACCTGTTACTCTTCTCTGGCCACATGCTTTCCTGCCACCATCGCTGGCCCCTGATAGCCTCCTCATTGCTTGAGCAGTTCAGCTCCTGTTCTTTGCAATATGCCGACTTGGCAGAACAAACAAAATCCAATGATATATTTTTTTCCCTCTAGCATACCCCTCAGGGCCTTAGCAAATAATTCACTGAATAAAAAAGGTCTTTTCTTGGAGCAGAGCTGGGTGGGAAGTTGCTAAAGAAGGAAGTAAATTTTTTTTTT
>NW_011889412.1:490281-492485 GCF_000151845.1 Pteropus vampyrus
CAGCAGGAAGGCAAGCACAAGCCTGGATGTAGCAGAGTTGTCTTTAGAGATGACCCAGGAAGTGGGCTGACCTCAGAAAGCAAAGTCAAAGCCAGCCATGCATCAGGGCCAGAGGTGAGACCTTGGCTGGCTCAGTGGTATGAGTCTAGAGAAACACAGAGCATGCCAGAGCTTCCTGTGCAAACAGAGAAATGGCTCCCTGCATGTTGGTGCCTGATTGTGTGCAGCTGTTGGTTTTGTAGTCTGACAACGAGAGGAATAGAAGCGTTTTTCATTACATACAAAAGCTTATGTAATCTTTCTTGTCAGCGTCTGGGACTTAGACAATCTGCAGCACACATCTTCCCCCAATACCCATATGCATGGACTTATCGCGGGATGATGGCACGCAAATGGTGCACAGCTGTACAACCATTGCCTTGGCCTGGGTAGAGGGGAGGACAGAGCGTGCTTGTGAACTGAAAATCCGTGGGTGCTGTGTCAATCATTCTGAGTCGTGGGATGCGAGAAGGAGACAGAGGGCATGTAGAATTATGTCTTGGACCTGGAAGATCGTCAAAGTCAACTCATTCACTAGATTATTGTCAATCGACATGTATCACTTTTGTCACTGAGGCTATTTTTGCTCTTTGAAGCCTCTGCTATGTCCCCTGCCTTCTGTTAGGCACTTCTATGTCAGGCAACCACAAAGATGGCCCTCATGGATCCTCTCCACATCTCTAGACTCCCGTCAGAGGTCCCTTCACCCAGCTCCCAAGGCCACAGCAGCGTCTAGGATCCATGACCATCCACAATGAACTCTCATCTGGCCATGGCTGGGGCACAAAGTGTAGGGGACAGGCCACATGAAGAATCCCACAAACCCACCCCTTGTTGTTTGCCAAGTTCCCAGGACCCAGCTACCTCTTGAGAGTCAGACCCTGATACTCTCATACCCACAAAGCACAAAAACCTCTTCCCTCTCCCCTTTGTGGAAGCCTCCTGATTCTCTCAGGTGGGCCTGACTCACAAAGAGCTGGAAATTCCCTACCTGGGGTCAGGGCACCGGGGCCTGGGAACACAAAGCCCTGGCTGCCTTTCCTGGAAGAGAAAGTGGGAAATTACCTTCCATTGTTTTGGTTGATAGGTCAGAGTAGTAAAAAAGATAAGCTACAATTTCTTTCTCAATATCTCACCTTATTGCACATTGATAGTCTCTCTTGCCTGAACACCTGGATTTACTCATCTGCTACCATGATGGAGCCCTTGGCCCTACCTATGTGTTGATCTGTTCATGGATCTGTCTTGGCTTCCCAGGATGTAACTCTTGAGCATTGTTGGGTAGGCCACTAATTGCTTCTTAATTTTCTTTAATTTATATTCAACGCTGCTCCTAGGTGGCACCTCCCACCTCATCCCACTCTGTCTCTTGCCCACTCATAATTATTCTCCCGCACCCCCCAGGCCCAAAGCCCTAAAGAATCCGATCTTATTTTAGGGCAGATTTACACTGGTGCAGGAGGACTTGACCCTAGCAAAGCAATGACTGAGGGTTAGGAATCTGAGGTCTGAACCCTCCTTACTTTCATATGATTTCCCCCCCTCCACCTCATTTTACTGAGATAAAATTGACATACAGTGCAGTGTAAGTTGAAAGGCTACAGCATAATGACTTCACACAGCTCTAAGACTACTTTCGAACTAGGAATCCTGGCATGTCCCACCCAGAGAAGTACTGTCATTTGTGACAAGCCAGCTATACCCAGGCCCTAGTTCAAATACCCTGGGATCAAATGGCCTGAACTCAGCTCAGTGGACAAGGCCTTTCTCACCTGGGCTCTGGAATGATTAAGTGGCTCAGTGGAGGCACTTTCCTTTGTTTGCTGAAGAAAGGACCTTGGTGGTTGGCTTTTTCCAGAGCGTTCTTTAAGGAAGCTGCAGGTTGCTGCAGATTCTGTATATTTGATTTTCCACCTTGACTGGGTTCCTAGTGAAGCTGAAGCCAACCTTCTCTCTGACGTCCAAATGCAGGGACTTTACAAGTTCTTGGCATTAAGAGATTTGCTAACATTGAGATCTCTCTTCAGGCTCTCTTTTCCAGCCTCTCCCAACAATCTCTGACCGTGAACTTCATGTCAGTCTCAGATCTGGTACCTGGGATATATGTCAACAGCTTTAAGGGTCACTTCTGCATGTCAGCTCCTGCCCTTCTCACCTACCTTCCC
>NW_011889412.1:496635-499384 GCF_000151845.1 Pteropus vampyrus
ACCTTATTAAGGCTCAATGCAGGGCAAACATTTTTTCCAACTTTATTGAGGTATAAATGACATAACATTGTGTAACATTAAGGTATACAATGCAGTGATTTGGTTCACATATATATATTGCAAGATGACTACTGCAATAGGTTAGTTAACACATCTATCACCTCACATAATTATCTTCTGTGTGTATATGTTGAGAACATTTAAGATCTTCTCTTAGCAAATTTCAAGTATACACTACGGTATTGTTAACTGTAGTCACTGCACTGTATATTAGGTCCCAAGAACTTATTCTTCTTGTAACAAGATGTCAGTGCCCTTTGACCAATATCTCCCCATTTTCCCACCCCCAACTCCTAGCAACCACCCTACTACTCTCTGTTTCTATGAGTTTGGCTTTTTTTAGATTCTCTATATAAGTGAATTTGTATGGTATTTGTCTTTAACTTATTTCTTTTAGCATAATGCCCTCAAGGTCCATCCACCTTGTCACAAATGGCAGAATTTCCTTCTTCTAGGGCTACGTGTGTATATACGTGTGTGTGTGTGTAACATTTTTCTTCATCCATTGATGGACACTTAGGTTGTTTCCATGTCTTGGCTATTGTGGATAATACTGTATTGAACATGGAAATGCAGGTATCCTTTTGAGATACTAATTTCATTTCCTTCAAATATATACCCAGAAATGGGATTGCTGCATTATATGATAGTTCTATTTTTAATTTTTTGAGGAATCTCCATAATGTTTTCTATGATGGCTGCACTAGTTTACATTTCCACCAACAGGACACAAGGGTTCCCTTTTCTCCACCTCCTTGCCAATACTTGTTATCTCTTGTTTTTGATAATAGCCACTTTAACAAGTCTAAGGTTGTGGTTTTGATTTGCATTTACTTATTAGTGATATTGAGCATCTTTTCATGTACCTGTTAGTCATTTGTATGTCTTTTTGAAAAAAAAAAAAAGTCTGTTCAGTTCTGCCAATTTTTTAATCAGATTATTTGTGTTTTTGCTATTGAATTATATGTTTCTTATTTATTTTGAGTATTAGCCCCTTATGTAATATATGGTTTTTAATGTTTTCTTCCATTCCATAGATTGCTTCTTCATTTTGTTGATTGTTTCCTTTGTGTCGATAAGCTTTTTAATTTGATGTAGTCCCACTTCTTTATTTATTTTTGCTTTTGTTGCTTGTGCTTTTGCTGTCATATCCAAAAAATCATTGCCAAGACCAATGTCAATGAGTTTTTCTCTATGTTTTCTTCTAGGAGTTTTATAATTCAGGTCTTACATTTAAGTCTTTAATGTATTTGCAGTTAATTTTTGTGAGTGGTGTAAGATAAGAGTTCAAATTTATTCTTTTGCATGTAAATATCCAGTTTTTCCACTTATTGAAAAGATTAACTTTTTCCTTGTGAACTATTCTTGGCTCCTTTGTCAAATATTAGTTGGCCGTATATACATGGGTTAATTTCTGGGCTCTTGATTCTATTCCATTGACCTATGTGTTTTTATGCCAGTAATACACAGTTTTGATCACTATAGTTTTGTAGTATAATTTAAAATCATGAAGTGTGATGCTTCTAGCTTTGTTCCTTTTAAGATTGCTTTGGCTATTCAGGGCCTTTTATGGTTTCATAAAAATTTTAGAATTTTTTTCATTTCTGTGAAAAAAATGCTATTGAAATTTTGATAGCAATTGCATTGACTCTATAGACAATTTTGGGTAGTATGGACATTTTTTTTTACGGCAGAAAAGAAAAGCTTTATTAGAAGGGCAAGTACACTTCCAGACGTGGAAGCGGGCCTGAGCAAGAGAAGCGTGGCTCAAAGGCCAACATTTTAACAATATAAATGATTTTGATCCACAAACATGGGATATTTTCCCATTTATTTGTGTCTTCTTCAATTTCTTTCATCAACGTCTTATAGTTTTCAGTGTACAGATTTTTCACCTCCTTAGTACATTTATTCCTAAATATTTTACTGTTTTTGATGTTGTTATGAATGAGATTATTTTCTTTATTTCTGTGTTAGCTATTTCATTGTTAATGTATAGAAATGCAACTGATTTTTGTATGTTGATTTTGTATCCTGCAACCTTACTAAGTTTATTTATCAATTCTAACAGTTTTTTTGGTGTAATCTTTAAGGTTTTCTATATATAAGATTGTGTCATCTGCAAACAGAGATAATTTTACTTCTTCCCTTTCAATTTGGATGCCTTTTATTTCTTGTTTGATTGCTCTGGCTAGGACTTCCAGTACCATGTTAAATGATGAGAGTGGTCACCCTTGTCTTGTTCCTGAATTTAAAGGAAAAGCTTTCAGCTCTTCCAGTTGAGTATGATGTTAGCTGTAGATTCTTTTATATATAGCCTTTATTATGTTGAAAGATGTTACTTCTATACCTAATTTTGGAGAGCTTTTATCAAGAAGAGGGATTGAATTTTGTCAAATGCTTTTTCCACATCTACTGAGAGGATCATATAATTTTATCCTTTATTCTATTAATGTGATATATAACATTTATTGACTTGTCTATGTCAAACCATCCTTGTATCCCAGGCATAAATCCCACTTGATCATGGTATATGGTTCTTTTAATGTGCTGTTGAATTCAATTTGCTAGAATTTTGTTGAGAATTTGTACATCTCTATTCATCAAGGATATTGGCCTATAATTTTCTTTTCTTATAGTGTCCTTATCTGGCTTTGGTATGAGGGTAATGCTGGCCTCATAAAATGAG
>NW_011889413.1:0-1978 GCF_000151845.1 Pteropus vampyrus
ACTCTTTTCATTGCAAGGAACTGGACACACTTATGGAAGTAAAATAAATTAATAATTTCTAAATAGTAGAAATAAAGAGACGTCAGAAACATGGCGGAGTGAGAGACGTCCCCAGGTCACTCCCTTTGAAACAACAATAAATTGAACATCTAAAAATCAACAAAAAAACCCCAACCTGCACACAAGCATGTCTGAGTGTGATATCTGTGCATAAGAGCTACCACGGGTCGGGACCCTGGGAGTCAGGCGGTGGACTGGGAGAAACAAAGAAGCCGCCTCCCGCACCCGGAGCTCCCCGTACGGGGTGGGGGGAGGGAGAAGGTGCTGTGAGTTCTCTGAACAGCCCTGTCTGAGAGACCAGCGGCAGTGCCCAGGGATCAGGGCAGAAAGCGGGGATGGCAGAGAAGCAACAGTTGATTTTTACCAGCCACAGCCCCCATCCCTCGACCCAGAGGGCCCCTCCCCCATATCTTCCGAGACTGAACACCACGGAGCCCCAGGGGAATCTGAGCAGATGCTACTGAAACTGATGCCACCTACTGGAAATTAAAAAAAAAAAATGCCATCTTAGCAACAGGCTAAAGAGAGATCTCTATACGATAAATCTTCTTTCTGGAAAAAAAAGCAGAATACATTTTCATTAACTCCCAGGTGGAAAAATAGTCCATTAAACACCATGTACAATCAAGGTGACAGGAGCTCAGAAAGAAAGAAAAGTCTCCAGAAAATAAGCTTAAAGATGTAGAAATACGCAACTTAAATGACAGAAAATTCAGGATGGTACTTCTGAAAAAAAAAATCAATGAGATCCAAAATAATTCACGTCAACAATTCCAGGGGTTGAAAAACAAACTAAATAAGCAGAATGAGGTTTTTTAGCAAGGAGACTGAAACCCTCAAAAAGAAACAAATAGAAATTCTGAAAATGAAGAACACACTGAAAGAGATGAAAAACAAAATAGCAAGCTTGGGAAATAGAGTCGACCAAATGGAGGAAAAGATCAGTGATATTAAACACAGAAATCTAGAAATAAATCAGAAGGAAGAAGAGAGAAACTGAAGAATGAAAAATAATGCAAGAGAAATACAAGAACTAGCTGAGACCATCAGGAGAGGAAATAAGCGTAACGGGCCTTCTCAAGGGGCTCTCTGGGGAGGGCCCGCTCCCTGGCTCACAGACACCTCCTCGCTGTGTCCTCCCAAGGCGGAAAGGCCGAGGGAGCCCCCGGGGCCTCTTTCCTAAGGCCACTGTCTCATTCATGAGTCTCCACCCTCGTGCCCTGATCACCTCCCAACGGCCCCACCTCCCGACACCACCACACTGGGGGGGGGCAGGATTTCCACACATGACTAAAATTTCATTTTAGTTTTTTACTGGGACTCATTTCCCAGCCACACTTCCAGTATTCCCAGCTGATCTGGCCGATCTTCCCCAAAAGCTGATCCCTACCCGACCCAGAGGTCGCAGCTCTCCAGCATTGCTCGCGGCCCTCCGGGCGTGTGCAGTGGAGCAGGGAACATTCGGGCGGGAGGAGAAAGCCAGGGCTGCAGAGCCTGAGGACCCTGCCCAGCCCCAGCCCCTCCCCAACCACAAAGGGCCTCGCACCACAGGGCACCGCGCACCACTGCACTGCCTGTCACAGCGCAGGGGGGGCCCGGTGCCTGCCTGGCAGCGGAGTAGCCTTGGGGAACCCTCGCAACCAATTCAAGCTCCATGTATCACTCTGTAAAAGAGGGATAATGTGACTTTCATGGCTCTGTGGGCATCGCATTCGTAAGTGCGAATGGAGCTGGCTCTGGCGAAGGGGCTAAGAGAGCTCGAAAGAGGTGGCAAACGGAGGAGCAGAGACGGGCGGAGGGTGGCTGGAGCGTGTCTCTTGCCTTGCAGATTCCAAACCGTTTCCATGTACTTGATCCTCACCACATCCTTCTGATGCAGGCACAGAGGTAAAGTCCTCTCGACAATAAACTGCCCAAG
>NW_011889413.1:2028-3738 GCF_000151845.1 Pteropus vampyrus
CATATCCTCCAAGACTGAACACCACGGAGCCCCAGGGGAATCTGAGCAGATGCTACTGAAACTGATGCCACCTACTGGAAATAAAAAAAAAAAAATGCCATCTTAGCAACAGGCTAAAGAGAGATCTCTATAAGATAAATCTTCTTTCTGGAAAAAAAAGCAGAATACACTTTCATTAACTCCCAGGTGGAAAAATAGTCCATTAAACACCATGTAAAATCAAGGTGACAGGAGCTCAGAAAGAAAGAAAAGTCTCCAGAAAATAAGCTTAAAGATGTAGAAATACGCAACTTAAATGACAGAAAATTCAGGATGGTACTTCTGAAAAAAAAAATCAATGAGATCCAAAATAATTCATGTCAACAATTCCAGGTGTTGAAAAACAAACTAAATAAGCAGAATGAGGTTTTTTAGCAAGGAGACTGAAACCCTCAAAAAGAAACAAATAGAAATTCTGAAAATGAAGAACACACTGAAAGAGATGAAAAACACAATAGCAAGCTTGGGAAATAGAGTCGACCAAATGGAGGAAAAGATTGGTGATATTAAACACAGAAATCTAGAAATAAATCAGAAGGAAGAAGAGAGAAAGTGAAGAATGAAAAATAATGCAAGAGAAATACAAGAACTAGCTGAGACCATCAGGAGAGGAAATAAGCGTAACGGGCCTTCTCAAGGGGCTCTCTGGGGAGGGCCCGCTCCCTGGCTCACAGACACCTCCTCGCTGTGTCCTCCCAAGGCGGAAAGGCCGAGGGAGCCCCCGGGGCCTCTTTCGTAAGGACACTGTCTCATTCATGAGTCTCCACCCTCGTGCCCTGATCACCTCCCAACGGCCCCACCTCCCGACACCACCACACTGGGGGGCAGGATTTCCACACATGACTAAAATTTCATTTTAGTTTTTTCCTGGGACTCATTTCCCAGCCACACTTCCAGTATTCCCAGCTGATCTGGCCGATCTTCCCCGAAAGCTGATCCCTACCCGACCCAGAGGTCGCAGTTTTCCAGCATTGCTCGCGGCCCTCCGGGCGTGTGCAGTGGAGCAGGGAACATTCGGGCGGGAGGAGAAAGCCAGGGCTGCAGAGCCTGAGGACCCTGCCCAGCCCCAGCCCCTCCCCAACCACAAAGGGCCTCGCACCACAGGGCACCGCGCACCACTGCACTGCCTGTCACAGCGCAGGGGGGGCCCGGTGCCTGCCTGGCAGCGGAGTAGCCTTGGGGAACCCTCGCAACCAATTCAAGCTCCATGTATCACTCTGTAAAAGAGGGATAATGTGACTTTCATGGCTCTGTGGGCATCGCATTCGTAAGTGCGAATGGAGCTGGCTCTGGCGAAGGGTCTGAGAGAGCTCGGAAGAGGTGGCAAACGGAGGAGCAGAGACGGGCGGAGGGGTGGCTGGAGCATGTCTCTTGCCTTGCAGATTCCAAACCGTTTCCACGTACTTGATCCTCACCACATCCTTCTGATGCAGGCACAGAGGTAAAGTCCTCTCGACAATAAACTGCCCAAGATCCGGGCGGGCGTGGGGCGGGGACCGAAGCTCGGGTGTCCTGATGCCTCCCGCCCCGCAGGAGTGTGTGAGGGTGGTGTTTCCCCCATGAATGACGTATGGATGATTTTTAAAGAAAAAACTTCTATGTCACTAATGTCAACCTAAATTATTTTCATCATGTAACTAAAATGTATACTAATATGACCTAAATATGAAC
>NW_011889413.1:4352-4907 GCF_000151845.1 Pteropus vampyrus
GCCCCCACAGGAGCGCCCTGAGGGGACACGGGGCTGGAGGCTGTGGGTTCTACTTCCTGATGAGACCCACGCGAGAGGAGGCCGTGAGGCAGGGACTGTGCGGGGTCCCCGTGCGGGACGGGAGGGAGGAAAGGAGGGACGCGTGTTTGTCCATGGGGGGGTCTGTCACCAGGCCACCTGCAGCCCTTTCTTCAGGGCAGTGGGCAGAACTGATGGACGTGGATGGCCCTGTCGGCCACAGAGCGTGGCAGTCGACCGACCCGGGGAACCCTGGGGGGTGAGGCGTCGGCGACAACGCAGCTCGAGAGCAGGGAGCAGCTGAGAGTGGCGGACCGGCCACAGCTGGAGCCTGACCCAGGTGACCGCCAAGTCCCACCCAGGCTCCGGTTCACCAAAGGGACCCCCAGGAGTTCCCCTGTGAGGAAAACCATACACTTCCACGGCCTCAAGGGCCACACTGTGTGGCCGTGACATTGTCTATCTGCCCTGTCCCTCTGCTGGTGGACAAAGCCTGGTGGTCCAACCAGCAGCTGGCATCGCTCGGCCTCGGCTCGG
>NW_011889413.1:4957-7682 GCF_000151845.1 Pteropus vampyrus
GTCCCTCTGCTGGTGGACAAAGCCTGGTGGTCCAACCAGCAGCTGGCATCGCTCGGCCTCGGCTCGGTGCCCCGGTGGTGGGGCAGTCCCTGTGCGCAGTGTCCCACAGGGCTGGGAACTCGACCTCGGCCTTCCCGCACCCGTCCCTCTCACGTTGTGATTCAGGACCCGACGGTGGGGCCACGTGTCCCCAGGCTGAGCCCATCCGTCCACACTCAGAGGACTCCCTGAGCAAACTAACCAGGTTGAAGGCAAAACCCAGGAGACCAGACCCCTGGGCCAGCGACAGACCTTCAGACCCCGGCCCAGTCCTCCTGAGAAGGGGTGGAGCCGAGAACCTGCCGCCAACCGTCTTCGTGGCTCAGCGGAGACGTGCTGGCCGCCGGTCCCGCTCTTGCCGTCGGGTTCAGCTGAGTCCACCTGGCTGTAGGGGCATCGGCGACCTCCGCCCTGCGAGAGGCACAGCCCGGCCACCGGCCGGGCTCCAGAGGGAGAGGCCGGGGCCTCCTGGTGGGGCCGTGTGGGTGACAGCGCGTCTGTGAAGAACCAGCCGGGTGCATCTGGGACGAGGCCTTCCTGTCATGGTACTGACACTGCCTGTGGCCTTGGGGTCAGAGGCTCACAGCTGTTAGCTCGAGGGCATCAAGGACAGAAACCACACAGGGAAACCAGAGGCCGAAAGTTGCCTCAGCCCACGCTGACCGGGGCCAGCGAGCGGCTCCATCCCGCTGGGCACCGGCCAGCAGTGGCTCCTCCCACCTGGGTTGTTGTCTGAGCCGGTCCTTGCACGTCGGATTTGTAAGACGCCCACCAGAAGAGAATTTCGAAAATTAACCATAAACGCTGTCCTTTGAAGAGCAACGACTGAAGATTTGTGGCTGGGGGCTCACTGGCTGTGCGGAGCTCCGGGGGCAGGAAACACGTCATCACGGCAGGTGTGAGGGTGCCCGGCAGGGTCGCCTCCTACACCCCGGCCAGGGTCACACGTTCCCGTGCACCTTCCTTGTGCAATATACAAGGGACACCTCAAAATGGGCGAAACCTCAATGAAGAACTAAAACTATGCCCTCTTAGACGGAAACACAGGGGCCAGTCTCCATGACCTTGGGTTAAGCAATGGTGTCTTAGATACAACACCAAAGCACAAGTGACAAAAAAACCAAAAGATCAATTGGGTATCACGGAAATTAAAGACATTCGTGCTGCAAAATGAGTAACAACACACAGAATGGGGAAAATATTGGTAAATCACATGTCTGATAGGGACTTTTATCCAGAATATATGAAGAACTTACAACGCAATAACAGGAAGATACATAAATGGGAAAAAGATCTGAATAGACAACCCTCCAAAGAAGACACACGAACGGCCGACAAGCCATGAAAAGACGCTCGACATCATCGCTCATCAGGGAAACACATAAAGCCACAGCGAGATGCCACCTGGAGCCTATAGGCCGGCTGGAATCACGGGTTTTTTTAGACAGTAGTAGTGCTGGACAGGGTGTGGACAGATTGGGACCCTCACACGTCGCTGGTGGGAGCGTGAAATGGCGCAGCCTCTGTGGGACCAGCGTCCAATCCCTCAAAGTTAAACACGGAGCCAAAGTTAAGGAAGAGGGCGCCTTTCCGGTCTGAAAATGTCCTCATTTGGTTCTCATACCTGTACTTTGCTAGCTTTTGAATTCGGGTTGGTGGCACATGGCATGTGGGAAGCCAGGGTGGTCTGCTCCTTTTTATTTCTCGGCCTCCCCTTGTCCCTAGCAGCTTCTAGAACCTTCCTGTTTAGCACTGCTGCTCTGGAATTGCATGAGCACTTTCCTGGCAAAGTGGGTCTCCCCGTTTGTCCACTCGGGCTGGGGAAATCTCGTCAGCCAGAGCCTGGGCTCGCTGCCGAGGGTTTGCCCCTTAGAGTGGACTGGTCTCCTCCCTGCCCCTCCCTCTCCCGATGGCCCCAGCGGCAGACGCTGGGCCTCTGACAACTCGGCTCGGGCCCTCCCCTCTCGCTGCTCGGCCAGAACTCCAGCTTGCTTTCTCCGGCCATCTTATTCATTTTGAGACCAGGCCTGGAGAGAGGGGCCGGGGATGTGAGGGCCACAGGCTATTTCTGGGCCTGGTTGCTGGTTCAAGGGGTTCATTTGGCAAGTATTGGGTAAATGGCACATCCGTCTTATACTCTTTATCTGCGGATATATCGCATTTCACAACTTTCTAAAAAGTCGAAGAGCTTTCTCGTCCTGGGATTTTCTGTTCCATGTGTGCGGCCACTTCAGTGTCTAAGGCCACTCAGTCCTTCCAAGATTCTTTGTTTAGTGGCGTCTGCTCGTCATGGTCTTTGTTTTGGTAGTTTTTGTGTGTTTGGCAAGCCTTGCCCACCATTTATGAGTAAAGGGGAAGAAAATGTCTTCCGGTTCCCGTGAGTGAGGAGAGGGTGTCACCACCATGTGCCAGGGCCTTCGGTTCCCGGTGAGGCAGCAAGACAGGCCGCCCGCCACCCCTCCTGCCTGGAGAAGGCTCCAGATGGCCCTGCTCCTTCGACAGGGCACCC
The DNA here is from genome assembly GCF_000151845.1 of Pteropus vampyrus. Classification (NCBI taxonomy): domain Eukaryota; kingdom Metazoa; phylum Chordata; class Mammalia; order Chiroptera; family Pteropodidae; genus Pteropus; species Pteropus vampyrus. The sequence continues at coordinate 7,506 of NW_011889413.1, forward strand.
GTCTGCCAAGGGAATCAGTGAGCCTGCCCGTGGGGTGGGGAGACTTTAGGGGTCCCAGTGGGCCCCCAGCAAGCCACTCACAAAAGTCCCAGAGCCTCTTGTTATGAGCATCTCACTGGGCTAAACGAGGCTACTGGCTTCGCCTGTGCCCCGCTCCAAAGCTGGAAGGGAGTCGGC
>NW_011889413.1:8882-33685 GCF_000151845.1 Pteropus vampyrus
CGGTCACCGCACGGTCACCGCACCGGCCAGAGGCCCCGCCCCTCGGCCGCCCCAGTCCTGCGGCCGCTTCTGTTTCGGGCTCGCTGGCGGGCTGTGGTCGCCCTCGCCCTCTGGAGCTGCGACCCCGGGGAGCCTCCCCACCCCGGCACACCGCAGGCTTCCCGCCGTCCTGCCGCAGAGGACAGGGCTCCCCCGGCCCCCCGGAAGGTCAAAGGCCCTCCGCGCTGCGCACACGCGCCCGGCGCCTCCGCCTCCCGTGCTCCCAGCTCCATCCGGCACCTGTCCGCCCGCGGCCTGCCGCACTTTGTTTCTGGAGGCTCTGAGGGCACCAACCACCCCGACTGCTGCACCCTGGGCCCCCCCACCTGCGTTTCCAGGGGCCACACTGACACCCGGCCCCTTGCGGCCTCAGCACCCAGATCACAGCTGTCCTGTAACTGGGCGACTGCGCAGCAGCTCAGGGGGCTCTGATTAGCTGCACCTGCCACTCCCAGTGCCAAGGAGACCGCTGTCCTGCTGGCTCAGGTCTGGATCGTCCCCTCCCCGAGGCTGACAGCTCACTGGAGCGTCTCCTCGCTGAGTCCCAGGTGCTGAAAACAAGGCAGAGGCTCTGCGCCCCGAGTCCCAGTGCACCCACCGCAGCCAGCAGGGCAGTGCCGCAGGAGCCCAGGGTTGGACACAGCAGAAGGACGGACGGAACTGGAGACCAGAGCAACAGGCAACGTGGCAACGGAGGCACCGCTGTCAAGGAGGGAGACTGTCAGAGGCACACGAGGCAGTTTCCCAGCAAAGGCGTAACTGGAACTAACAGGAGAAAATGGAGCAGAAATTTTTATATAAAACAAAAGCCGAGAATTTTCTAACACTGATGAACAATATCACACACAGATTCGAGAACTTCTATAGACTCCACACTAAGAAGGAAAAGCAGACACAGAGACAATATAATAAAACCACCGAAAACCAGACAAGGAACAGATATTAAAAGCAGGAAGACACGACACTACCTTTGGCTTCTTCCGCTGTGGACAGGAGCTGTCCTTCAAGGGAAGAATGGCCCCCCAGGCCACCTCCTCTCCCATAGGCCCAGCAGCACAGGCTCCTCCTCCTCCTCAAAGGCTGGGGCCGCCCTGCTGGATTCGGAGTCCTCACCAGGAACCAAACTGGCCAGCACCTTGATCTTGGACTTCCCAGCCTCTAGAACTAAATTCCTGAGAAATAAATTCCTGTTAAGCCGCCAAGCTTATGGTGCTTTGATATGGCAGCTGCAGCCGATGATGACAAAGTCCTCCCTCTCAGTAGCCGACAGAATAAGCAGACAAAAACGTCAGTCACGACCCAGCTCTCTGAGCAACACAGCTGACAGATGGGCTACATGCTGCACTGTGAGCTCTGTGCTCAGCATTAGGACACATAATCTTTTTATTTTTTATTTTTTTCAGTTGAATGGTTGTTGGTGCCATCATTTTTTTAAAATTTACTTCTTAATGGTGACATTGGTTAACGAAATCTGGTTTCAGCTGAAGATTTTAACAGTAAGGCACATATATATATACTGCATTGTGTGTTCACCTCCCATAGTTAGATTTCTGTCACCATGTATTTGACCCCCTTTTACCCCATCTACCTCCCCCCTGCCCCTCCCCTCCCCTCTGGTAACCACTAGTCTATTGTCCATGTCCATGAGTCTCTGTTTGTCCTGTTTGTTGCTCTTAGGTTTACATGCCACATATAAGTGATATCATGTGATTTTCAACTTTTTTCTGTCTGGTTCATTTCACTTAGCACGACACAATCTTTTCAAGTAAGTGCATATGAATATGACTGACATATTCTGAGTCATAAAACAAGATTCAGCAATTTCAAAGGATTGAAATCCCTCAGTCTGTTCTCTGACCACAGTGAAACTAAGCTAAAGATCAATAAGAAAAAAGAGAGAATCCCACCTTATGAAATTAAGCCACACACGTCCACAGAACCCTTGGTACGGCAGAAGCAATCATAACAGATATTAGAAAATATTTCAAATTGTATATTGAAAATATATCCAAATAATGTTGCAGCTAAAACAGTTGTTTTTGATGCATGAATTAGAAAAGCAAAAGGTAGCAAATCAATGCTCTAAGCTTCCACCTCATGGGGGAAAATAAATCCCAACCCCGCCCTCACATCAGTGACAGAAGTCAGTTCCAGGTGGGGTGTTGATCTAGGTGCAAAGGACAAGACAATATGAGCTATAAAACAGAATGCAGGAGAATATCTTTATAATCTTGGGATAAGCAAAGATTTCTTAAACGGGACACAAAAAGAGCTAAATGTAAAAGACAAATGTCAAACTGAACAACTTAAAACTTAAGAACTTCTGTTTATCAAAACACTCTAAAGAGCAAAAAGCCACAGAGTAGGAGTCAAAAAGTAGATATATGACAAAGGACTCCAACTCACAGTGTATCAAGAACCCCGCGAAATTAATTAGAAACAACTCTAGTAGTAAAATGGGCAGTCCTGAACGAGCCCTTCAAAAGCAGGACACCAATGACCAGTGACACGAGGCTGTGTCCACCGTTGGGGAAATGCCATTACACCCACCCACCCAGCAGAACAGGTGAAATGAAACACACGGGTAACGGTCGGTGTTGACGAGGACGTGCAGCACAGGGACTTGAGGGCCTTCCACTTTGGGAAACTGGTCACTTCTAGTAAACTGAGCTCCTCGGTGTATGCTCAGCAGAAACGCACGCCCACCCACACATACCTGAAATATTTACATCCACCCCATCGAAACGGCTGGACGCTGGAAACAAGCCAACTGCCCACCAACAGCGGAATCACACACACCAACTGTGGTGCATCATCTAGCTGAGCACTACACAGCAACGAGGCGGCGACCACACTGCACACAACTTGTGCGCGAAGCTCACAGACGTGACGGGAACAGAAGGTGGACACAAAGGAATGCCGTCTCGGGAGGCTTGGGCCGCCAGTCTGGGACACAGGGACGGGGCGGCTCAAACAGCAGACGTGTGCTTCCCACAGCCCCGCAGGCTGGGCGTCCATCAAGGCACTGGCCCACCTGGGCCTGGGGAGAGCCTGCTTCCTGCTTCACGGTCGACCCCCTTCTCACGACGTCCTCATGTAGCGAGGTGCTCTCAGGGGTCTCCCTTCCCTTCCCAAGGCTCCCACCTCGTGACCCAGTCACCTCCCAAAGGCCCCGCCTCCCAGCAACAGCACACTATGGGTTAGGGTTCAACCACGGACTTCCGAAGACACAAACATTTGATCTACAGCAAACACACGTTGCAAAATCCCATTCCAGCAACGTTCAGAGCCAGGCAAAGGCAACCATAGTCAGAAGTCAGGCGTGCCCCGTGGGGCGGCCCTCAGTGGAAGGAGTGCTTGGGGCCTCAGGTGTGTGGAAGTGTCTGGACCTGGATGCTGGCTACGTGTGTGTCCACTTTGTGAAATCTCATCCACCTGTACACTCATGACTTGCGTGGTTTGGGATATGTATACTACAATAAAAAGTTAACTAAAAATCAAAACCACACACACACAGAATCGTGGACGTGCACCTCCTGGCATGGAGGTTTCCCCATGGTGTCAGATGAGAAAGGTCCCAAGGCAATGCACGTCCGTTTGTTTAAAAATATTTATTGAGATGTACTATGTGCTGACACGTGATTCATTTGGAAGACGTCTCTACGGCTGTACTACGTCATGCAGAGCCCAGCGCATGCACCGCCACCTCGGGTCCTGCGCGTTGAGTGGATGAGCCGAGGGCGGGAGGGACACCACTGACACATGATGCACGGACAGTCACTTTCACGGGAGGACAGGTTGACACGTGTGCCCTACGAGTGTAGAACTAGACCTAGCTTAGGGACACTGTGCCCCCAACCGACCCATAGGCCGGCACTGTGGGCACCACTGGTGGACACCTGGGAACACAGCCTACTTCTAGAGGACAGACATGGGCGGTGACGGTGGCGAGGGCAGCCCAGGAGCCCGCAGGGACGGTGCTGCCCCCTGCCAGGCGGCGCGGGGCCGTGCGGGCTGCCACGGCAGCGTGCGTGCACGTCGTGCGGCCCGGCTCACTCACGGCCGCTGCTCCGACGCGCCCACGCTGCCTCCAAGCAGAACGGCCACTGTCATCTCCAGATCGGAAAGACTTTCTCTCCAACCTGCAGAGACGAAAGGAGCAGATCTGTCAGGAAATACGTCCCCGTTGGGCTCACACGCAGTGTTCCCAGCAACTTAACCCTGACGAGAGGGTGGCGTTCGCGCGTGGAAGCTTCTTAGACGACTAACTTGTAGCGTAAAACTGCCCCGAAGCAATGCACGAAACAGGTATTACAAGAGGGAGAGAAACCACCAACTAGTCCCGAACGAACCCCGGGTCTGGAGGAGAGAGCCCGCGGTCGGTGGCCCCGAGGGCACGAAGCCCACGGCCCCTGCCAGCCGCCGCCCAGTCAGGGCGCACGCCCGCCCCCTGCGGGCACGACGGTGCGAGGCCGCGTGAGGGCTCGGCCAGGGCTCCTGGGTGCACAGAAGGGGTGGCCCCCAGGCTGGTCTGGGTCTCCCGTCACTGATTCGTGTCACAGAGCAAACGACTCGCCTTCCCGCAGCTCCGTTTCCTGTCCTGTGAACGCTGGCACCCACCGCCCACCACCACCGTGTCACCACTGACCGCCCGGACCAGCACCACGGCGCGGGACGCACAGTGGAACGTCTTACTTTCTGCGCAGTGGGGTCCTGCCCGGAAGCGACCGACCAGCTCAGCGTGACGGACATGTGCCTCCTCCACACGGGGTTCCTCTGCAGCACGACCGAGCCCGTGACCACGTCCCCCACGTGCACGGGGACGGGCTCGTCCATCATGAACAGCACCTGCTTCCAGTGGGTGGTGCTGAAAGACACGCCTGCTGTTACTGTCCCCGCCCGACTGCCCAGAGTCACACAGCCAGGCGAGGACACGGCCAGGCGAGGACACGGCTCCGGGACACGCTCCGGTTCCATACGGGGTGAGGGCACCTGTCCCTGTCCCAAGGGCACATGGACAGACACAGGGTCCTGTATGGTGCCCATTCCCCTGCCCCTCAAAGGGTCAGCCTGGCTTCCACGTCCTGACACAGCGCATCCACCCCAAGGCACCCCACCCCTGTAAGCTGCTGACGCCCATGGTCTGGACGCTGCAGTTAAAAGAAGGGACATACGCTGACGAAACTGTGTCCAAAACCGTGGTAACTTCTGTGAAAGTGGGGGTGCATGTGAACGAGACAACTGCACCTTTTGGGGGACAACAGTAACACTTGGGCTCTGGCCCTCGACAGGCACCCCCGGCCCCCCATCACGCAGTCACGCTGGTCCGCACCCGACTCCAAGCCACCCCCTCAGCTATCATGAGCGTCTCTTTCCCAGGGAGCCACCTGGCCCCCTCGGGCCTCAGGTGTGAACTACCCTGGTCCCCAAGGTGAGCACTCTGCCCGCTGCCCAGAGGGAGCACTGGCTACCGGCCCGGCCCTGCCAGCCACAAAGACGCTCTGGCCAAACAGCTGCTCAGCCTCTCTCCTGTCGCAGAATGACAGCCCGGGTTCTTTGGGCCCAAATGCCCCCCCGCCCCAGGGCCTCCCGCACTTACGCCTGATGTCCACATCCCAGGGGGACTTCTGGGCAGTCCCTGGAAGGCCGGGAAAGCCCCAAAAGGTGGCGGTGCCACCTGGGAGGCCTGAACCACAGCCCGTCCCACACGACACATGCATCTCAGGGGACGTCTGCCTCCCCCGGGAAGTCTGAGAGAAGACCTGACTTCTGTGACAGATGCGGCAGCAGCTGAGACCAAGCCCCTCCTCCCGCAGTCCCTGTGCTCATCCCCGCCTGGAGCGGCCTGGACAGCGGGCGCGGGCGAGGGGCGCGCAAAGCCTGGGACTGACTGCCACACTGTCCAATCCTGCTGGACACCCCGGCCCAGGTCGACCTGGCCCGGGGGACCTTGGGTGAATCCCACATTCCTAGGTCTGGGAACTCCTGGCTCTGTCATGCCTCAGGCCATGCCAACGCCTTGAAGGACACTGCCCCACCCCGCACGCGCCGCCGGGCACCCGAGGGAGACACACTCACGGGTGGAACGGCCCCGTGCTCAGCACCAGCGGCGGCCCGTCCTCCTCCAGGCTATGGAAGCCGACGCTGAACCAGGCCGTGAATCCGTGCAGGCTGCCGGCTTTCTTGATATCGAAGCACAGCTCTCCTCTCATCATCTGGGCGTGACCAGACGGCCGAGAGAATGGACGGGGGTCAGGCAGGTGACACCAGGCCGCCCGGGGCCCTGGCAGCGAGACTCGGCACCCGCCCCGCTGGGCTCCCCCCCTCCACACCCTGCAGGCACGCTGGCTCAGGCCTGTGCCCACGTCAGGAACACGCTCCTGGCACCATGCACCGGACACACCATCCGAGGGACAGAGAGCGTGCTGACCCTGGTCCTGAGCTCACACGCAGCAGACGATCGTGAAAGCCTGTCTGCCTAATTTCTGACTCCAAATTTGAGCAGAATACTTTCTCTTCTCTGTTCTTGCATAAATAGAAGCTCAAGGCTGGGTCTCTACAACGGAGAAACTAATGCCTCAAAAAATTTAGTTTGCCCTTCCTGGGATCGTCCTGAACCCACAGCGCCACCTCGGGGCAAGAGGCGGAAGTAGCAGAAAGAACTAAGAACTTTCAACAGTAGCTAAAAAAATTAGGAAAAAATTTAATTAGAAAAAGCTCGAATTCCATGACGAAATGAGATACAATTTGTTTGAATCTGAAAATGCTGATAATATTGAACATAAATCAAAAAAGAACTGAAGACGTTAAAGAGTTAACTCTAAAGAAAATAACGTAACGATATAAAAGACAAAATCTGAACGGAGCACAAGAAAGAAAAGCCTAGGAAGATCACTAGCCAAAGGGTCACCGCCCCGCTGACCGCTAACTGCCCCGTGCACGCCGCTCCCGTCAGTCTGAGAGGGAGCGTGCCTTCCTCACCTCCAGGTCAGCGATCTGCACGGTTCTCATGTCCAGCTGCAATATTGTGCACGGTTCAGACAGACAGTCTTCCGGCTTCAAAATGTGGTTGTATTTGGGCTTCGAGAAAAACTCCTTGATTGCTAAAGATCTGGGGACAGTCAAAGTCAGTGCTCAGAGTTGTCACCCGCATCTTGGGCTGACTCACGTGTAACAGCATGTGCTTCCTCCCTCCTGTAGGGGCAGGACTTCTAGAGCCCGGGCAGCAGCCCTGAGGGCTCAGCGCCAGGTCCTGGCCCCCACCCTCCCTGTGGGCAGGCAGCCGGGGTGACAGGAAGCCCGGCCTGAGGAACCAGGCCCACCCTTCTGTCTGCCTCATGGTCACTTGGAAACCAATGGTCTCCATTCGCCTACGAGACTCAAGCAGCAACCTCCTGCCGTGCAGCCAAGTAAAAAGATCCTCCTGTTCCAAGACGGAAGGCGGCACCCGAGCCAACTCTCAGGAGAACCACAGCTGACCCCCGCCGGGCCCTCTGCACGCCACCCCCCACCACCGTCCCCCCGCCCTGCCATCCCCCCATGCCTCCATCCCCCTGCACACCGCCCCCCCGCCCCCCACCCCTGCCGTCCAACATCCACTTCACAGGCTGAACCCTGGACTTGCCAGGAAGGGATCATTTGCCACAGAAATGTTTCAAAAATTAAGCACAGCAATAACTTCTGAAATGGCAAATAAAAGTAAATATTTCAAGAGTCCACTGTACGTGCGGACACCCTTATAAGAGATTTTGAAAATACACAAAAATCTAAAAAGACATTTATATCTCCCATGCTCCTGCCTTAGCATTTTCAGATATTTAGTCATTTTTCTCCCCCACAGACATGTTGACGTACATGTGTGCAAAACAGCAACCGCCGTGTGTGGACGGCCTCAGACCGCCAGATTTACCACCTCTTAGCTCTAGGACCATTAGCTCGTCCTAAGAACACCTGGCTTTTCACACTCCACCGGATGGACACGTGGCAACGCAGCCTCCTTCCTATGGAGAGCCCCCCGCTCCCAGCATCTTGCGCATACACGACCACACCACGGCCTGTGGCGGATGCTTTGGAGCAGGAGGCTCTGACGGTAATGGGGCTGGACGCCTGGGCGCTGGCCCGTAGGGTCCCTGCACCCACAGCTCTGGGCACAAGATGCTCGTGCCTCTCCTGTCATACCTGTAGCTCATGCGGCACAGGCAGCTACCTTGGTCTGTGCTCATCAGGTGGGCAAAAATGGCATTCATTTTGATTTGCGTTTTAATTACTAATAATGTTGCAATTTTTTAAAAGACATTTATTGGTAATATTTGTGTGATATGCCTGTTCCTGGTACTTGGTTTACTGGTTCACTGGGACAGCCACCTTTTCCTGACTGACTCTAGTAACTCTAGTAACTGTCAGTAGTAACTTTGGCCAGGGCAGGGCCTCTTTCTTCCTGCCCAGGGTCTGACACATGGCCACGGGCTGCTGTAGCTGAGGCAGATGCTTAGAACAAAAAGGCCCACAGGCCTCTGTCGCACTGTGGACTCCCCTCCTGGACGTCTAGCAGGCATCCAGGCTCACCTGGTCCTTGCTACATGGACACAAGTTTCTCGCAGCTTCTGACAACTGGGGGCCCTTCCCTCATCTCCGGGGCTGATGCTGGCCTTTTCCTTGCACTGATGCAGAAGGGCAGCCTGCTCATGGCACCACCCTCAGAAGAGGCAACATCGAAAACCTGAAGGCCTTACCAGGAAATAGCTTTATGCTCAAACCTGAAGCTCAGCTGTACAAGTGTGTCACGTTAAAGACCCAGAATCACCTATTTTGGGGCATTGCTTTCTCTGCAAAATGTCAGGAATGACTTCACTGATGCATTCTCTGACCCCCACTGAAAATTTACAGCTCAGTGGGAACACGTATTTGTCACATGTTTACATAAGCTTCATCTTTAAACGTGACCTTATCTACACCATTGTATTTGGGAACATAAACTGCAAAAGACATTTCGATTCTCATCACATCTGTCATCTGTTTAAAGGCATCAGGGGCAAGCGCAACATTCTCAGGCGCCGGAGCTGGCTCAGCTCCGCGGCAAGTTCTACCAGAGCGACCGCCGTCTGCCTCAGAGACGCTGCGCCGCCCCCCGCTGCGGGGGTCCCGCGAGGTGCCGCACGCCCGAGCGGCCACTCACTTGAGCGCGCTGAGGTTGAACTCGTAGGCATTGTCCCAGAAGAGGACTTTGCTGCGGTAGTCTTTGTCAGCGCTGCAGGGCACGAGGTGCAGAGCGGCCGTGGTCGGCCAGATGACCCCATCCTCCTTCAGCCACGCGTCCCGGGCGTACAGGATGGACTCGATCATGAACTCGAACTGCACGGGAGGGAGACACACACAGGGACCTGCGACAGGGCCCCAGAGCTGCGCCACACAGTCTGGGGCCTTTACAGGGTTCGCCCTCAGGAGAATCACCAGCCAACACGTCTCAGGGGATTTATCTTCGACCCATGCGTCGAGGGTCACCGCCGATCGCAGCCTGGCTCTAAGTCGCATCACCTCATGTCAGGATGCGGACCGGGGCGTGGCTGAAGGTCGGCAGGGATCTTCACTGCCGCCTCTGTCCCCAGGACTTGGTCGCCACGTCTTTAAGAGACCTGTGTTGCAGGGCGTGACTGTCAATGCAGTCAGTCTGGTCTGGGGTCGTCTCTGAACAGTCACGACCCTGTAAGCTGCCTGAAAGGACTTCTTAAAATCACGAAAGGTCAAGGTCAAAGCAGGAGTGCCTCAGAGATTCATGTGGTACTTACTTCGGAATAGCGGCTGAGGGCACCTCGCGTCCCTCAGAACGCCCCAGGACACAGGCGGCCGGTGTTGCTTACGACGAAAGACCGGGCTCTGTGTTTGAACCAGTGGGCGCCGGGAAATGGGGCGGGAGCCAGCAGCTGTTTTCCTTAAACAGCCTCAGACAAGGTTTACTACGCAAGTAACGTGTGTTCAGTATGGGAAAACAGGACACTCAGAAAAGCACAAACGAGCATAAAAACCACGAGTAAACCAAGAAGGAACCATGATCACTGCTCAGCAGTTTACCCTCAACGATTTTTCTTCAAACACACACGCATACACATGTGAAAAGTATGTAACTTTTAATTTTAATTTTAAAATTATTGTACAGTAAATCAACCCCTCTAACTTCCTCCTTTTTCTTCTTAAAACAATGTTCCTCTCCCCTGTTTGTTAGACTTGCCTGTGGCTTTGCTATCGCTTGCTGGTCTTGCTGGTCCAGAGTTTCGATTATTTGCTGTTATTAAATAAACCTGTAACCGCTGGTAAAATAACTGACTTTCCTTTCTAAGGTCGGCAGCCCTTTTCCTCTAAGTCGCTGAAGTTACGTATGTGGAGAAGGAACCAGAGAAGGGAGCGTGGTGAACTCAGGGCCAGGCCAGTGCTTCGCCCTGCGCCTGCCGTGTGGTCAGTGGGGGGGTGGCGGAGTGTGCTTCCTCTCTGTCACCGGGAACTGAGGCTGGTCACCACCAAACGTAATTTTAAAAACAAAATCGCAGTAAGACTGCGATACTTTTTGTGCTTGTTTTTTTAACCCAACAGTCACCAATTTTTCTCTAAGTTTATTAAGAATGTGTCTAAAACATAATTTTTAATGGCAACAAATTATTCTTTAGGAACTGCCAGTTATTCCTACTTTTTCCAATTTCCTTCCATTTTAAATGGTGTTGCCATGAACGTTTTTTAGCATGAATTTGTGTACCAATCTGATTATCTCCTTAGATAACTTCATTTAATAATTTTCAGTGCTTCTTGATACCTTCTACTCTATTTGCCTTCAAAAAGCTACACCAGCACATGCTGCCAAAGTAGGGGAGTGGGGAAGTCTCCCCAGAACCTCCACACGGGTGTCACCAGATGGCAGGTGGTCTCTCAGCCAGTGTCACGGCTCAGAAATACTGAAGCTACTTCTTGGATTATCGGTGACACTGAACACTGTTCACAGTCTGGCCTTCTGCCTTCTCATGCCCCCGGCCCACCTTCTTGGGTTGTTCGTCGTGTGCTTTCTTGTTGGGGCCTTTCTGAACTAAGGACATCAGCCTTTGTCATATAAGCTGCAATTCTTTACAGCTTCACTTACCTTCTAGCAATGCGTAGGTGGGTCATAGTTTATAGTGTCCTTACGGGCTTTGTTCTTACAAAGACCTCGTCCTAAATCAGATAAATTTTTTAGCAACTGTTTTACGTTTCTCTTTTTAAAACCGCATAACTCTGTAACCCACCTGGGACTTCTTTTAGCTGACCGTGTGAAGGAGGACCTGACCACTTACTGCACAGTGACCGTCTCGGCAGCACCTCTGGACGATGAGGTGCCCCGGCCTCACTGACTGGACACCGCCCCTTACTATGAAGCGCGCGCACATGCATTTGTTTCCGGACCGGCTCTTCGGTTCCATGATCTCTGTCTGATACTATACGTCACAGCAGAGCGGGGAGGTGGACAGGAGACTGGGACCTGAGGTCTGAGGAGCCTGGAGCCCGGCTGAGGGTGCCAGGTGGCAAGCAGCACAGGAGGGGCGGCTGCAGGGGACGGCGGGCTGTGCACAGAAACGTGAGGCTGTGACGGCTCCCAAATTCTCAACCTCCCTATCTCCAGTCTCACCAACTCTGGGCCCCGTCAACAGACACCACAGGAACCCCCTGGCAGTGTGTACCCAAAGCAGCTGAGCCCCCCCACGCTCCGGGCTCCTCTCCTGAGCTTCTGTCCTCACTTCTGTCCTCACCCCTGTCCCGCACTGGGCAGGTCAGCACTGACAAGAGTGCCAAGTGATTTTCCTTGAACGTGACAGCCACACCTCTCCCCTGGGTGCCACGCTCAGGCCACGCCCCTCCCTGGGGTCCACCTGCACCTGCCAACTCCACTAGTTCATGACCAGTGCTGGCTGCCCCTCCCCACTGGGCGGCGCCAGCCAGCCCGACCAGCAGGTCCCAGGTCCCCACCCGGCCTCCTCTGCCTGAGGGACTGTGAACCCACCGGCGTGAGCCTAGCCATCCCTCCTGATGAGTGCAGGGAACCCACCCTGCGCTGTCGGCTCTGTCAGGTGCTCTCCGACCCTGACCCTACGGGTCTCACCACCTGCAGACCCAGTGGGGCCACCCATGCAGGACGTGCTCTCCACGCCACCCCTAAGAAGTCCCAGACCATGGCCACTGCCCAACACGCAGCACAGCCTAACCCAGCTTCTGCCGGCCTAGTGACCACCGGAACAGAGGGACACGAATTCCACGCTGCCCCGACCAGGTGCTGCCCCCTTCCCTCTCCCACTGTTGGCCCCTGCATGCTCCCCCTCAGGAGCAGACTCAGACCCTCGGCAGCCAGGCGCCGCCAGCTGCACAGGGCATACAGTAGGCCGGCTACCCGTGTCCCCACGGCCAAGAAGGGCTCACTGAGCACTGAGTGAACGGACACTGCTGTTCAGGAGACACAGGCCAACACACACCTTATGGATTAGCAGTGTACTTGGCCCCCTTTTTCCCATGGACCACCTTATGAGTCCACAGGTGTTATCAATAAGCCAAACTGTGACACGGATGTTGAGTCTGTTCACACAGTATCTTCAGCATTTCGACAGGGCCAATGGCCTGACATCATCTGCTATCACCTCCTGCGTCTCTGAGTCTATGAGAAGCCGAAGGCTTCCACCAGCACCTACTCGCTGCTCACTCAGACAGCGTCTGGGGAACACCGGCTGCATTGCCCTCGCTGTCACCCCAGCGTCACTGCTCTGGATCTTCAGAACTAAATTTTAGGTCAGGATGTTTCACTACATCTCAAGTCCCGAGCCGGGAGAGGGTCGAGCAGAGGGTCCCCAAGAGGTGCAGGCCTGCAGGCCTGGCTCCCTCCCACCTGTCGGCTGCCCCTGAGCTGTCGCTGAGCACGCAAGGCAGCATGCGGGGCGGGCCAGCGCGGAAGCAGGACGCTGCCCTCTCCCCCCCAGGCTGGGTCTCACGGGGGCCACGTGGGGGGCGGCTGGGGCAGGGGACACCCAGGCTAGGAGAAGAGACGAAGACTCGGCGGGCATCAAAACGGCAGCCTGGGGCAGGGAGCACTGGGTGTTCACAGACCCCAAAGACAGCAGGGTTTACGGAGCTGACTCACGAGGAAGTTCCTTGGGTATCTTATAAAGGCGTTTTTTTAATCAGTTAAAAATTCAAGACATTGAGCCAGTGTCCATATCACAAATCAGTTATGTAAATCTGACCCTAGGGAAAAAGTCAAAACTAACGGCGACCTGTGAGGGCTCCAGCGCCCAGCCGGCTGCCTGACGGCCCCGGCGCCGCTTACCAGCAGGCAGGTCCCCATCCACTCCGACACCAGCACGTCCACCTTCTCCGGCAGCACCACGTCCTCCACCTTCTGCTGGAACACGGTGATGACGTCGGCGAAACCATTCTGCACGACCAGCTGGCCCGTGTGCTGCGCCATCTCGCTGGCCTCCACTGCATACACCTGCATGTGGTGCAAGCACCGTCAGTGCCCAGCCTGGCACTGGACGGCACCTGTCATCACCCCGGCTGAGTCAGAACCAACACCGGAGAAAACGCCAACGGCAGGAACGGGGGGCAGTGCTGGCGGCGCCGGGGAGGGGAGCTGCCTCAAACGGACTCCACCTTCCACCTAAAGGCAGACAGGCCGCGGGTGCGCAGAGGCCTCTGCATCCACGTGGGAGCCCCCACCCAGGGCCTCCTGGGTAAGGCCAGGCCCAGCTCCCGCTCACACCGCCACACCCCCTTAACTGACAGCGGAGGGCCTCGGCACCCGACTGCGGACAGTGGCACTTTCAGGGTGTCAGTGGCTCCTGATATAATCTGAAGTCCATGTTCCCAATGGAGGGAACTGGGCACCTCATCCTGGTTCCAGCGGGATTGGATTCAGCGGTCTCTGCACTGCAGTGTCACCTGCCTGTGTCAGGGGCCGCATGGGGCTGCAACTGTGCGTAGCCCGGGCGTGCTGGAAAGGAAGTGAGGTTGTCCGGCTCCTGCCAGGCGGTCGCTGCTAGACACGTGGATGACACCTGGATGGTGACCTACGCGTGGACGTGTTTCTATATTTACCAGAAATGAATGTTTCACAAACACGCCCACCACGTGCATCGCTCAGACACCTTCCACCTGTTCCAGCCCGCTCGATGCTGCCTGTGGCTCATTCAACCCACGGCACGGCCTGGCCGCTCGGCCTGCAAGGACGCGCCAGCGCTTCGCCCGCTCGCTGCCTGGCACGTGGTCGGCGCTGAGAAGCGGCTCGGAAGCCGCTGCAGAGACTGCGCTGGGCACTCACCGCTTTGGGCTGCGCGTGATGCGCACAGAAGAGGCTGATGATGCCGGTCCCGCAGCCCACGTCCAGGATCACCTTGCCCCGGAGGGACTCTCTGTTCTGCAGGATCACGTGGTGGTACTTAGTTGTCCGTGGCTGGTCCGTCAGCATCTCCAGGTGGAGCTTCTGAAGGAAAAGCACGTGGGGACTCACCGCCTGTAGGCGGAGCTGTGGCGAGCTCTGGTTTAATCAGAGGCTGGGACCACACCTGGAAACACGCCCGCACTCAACACCGCGCAGACAGTGAAGGAATGAACTGGAAGGTTCTGGGATCCTTCCAGCTCAGCGGGACAACTCCGCACGAGCGGGTGAGGGAGAAGCAAGTGTGGGCCACGCGGGACACGATGCAGACGTCGCCCTGCTGACCATCGTTCCCGCCCGAGACGGGAGGAACTGCCACGTTCCTGACCAGACACAACTTGGCCGAGTGTCTGCCAAGGGAGGACACGGACAGGCCACCGGGAGAGATCCTAGGGGATGCACCTGGGGCCCCAACCCCACAGCCCTCTCCACACAGGGACCAAAAGCCACTCTGGCCCGTATCTGTCCCTCGTTTGCTCTCGGAGTGTAGGAACTATAGCTGCGGGGGGAGGTGACAACCCCACTGACCCTTGGAGGTTCAGCTCGAGGCCCCCAGACACATCCAGAGGGAAGAGAACATCTGACGCCCAAGGACGCGTCCCATGGGAACTCGGCCAATCCCCAGGGAGGCAGAGAAAGGCCCTTCCAGGTGGGTCGTGAAGCCACAGACACATCAGAGCCCTGGCTGCTGGTGAGGCTGTACCCACAGCCCATCCCCGGCACCCCACTCCCCAGGGCTCAAGCTGCAGAAAACCCGGGCCCCAGACACACAGCCAGGCCACGCAGACTGTGTTGGCACAAACAGGGGTCTGGACAGGCCTTCACAAGCCCAGCCTGGCTCCTCCCAAAGACACCGCTGACCGAAAAACAAAGGGTCAGACAGAAGGATACCGAGTGGCATCGAGATCCAGGCACCCACCTGTGAAGTCCCCGAGACAAGATCACAGCCAGGACAGGTGGGTGAGCCGACCTCAGGGAAGGGAGCGTGGGAAGGGATTAGCACTAGCAAAACACATGCAGAGCAGTGTCCCCAGGACAGAAGCCCAGCTCACAGTAACACAGGCACCCCTTCAGCAAAAGGGTGCAATTCTAAATATTTCTGTGCCTAACAAGTGCTTCGAAATACACAAAGCAAAAGGCAACAGGATGCAACAAGAAACAGACAGATTCACAACGATGGCAAGAGACTGCGGCACCTCTCAGCAGCTGACAGAAGCACACAGCCAGGACACAGCCTGGAACGGCACCGTCTACCAACCGAGCCACCTGATGTTTATGAACACGTCACCCAGCCGTCACCAATAACAGCACACGAAAAACACCTCGGAATAGAGAACAAGAAATGACACGGCCCTGCACAATCAAAACCTTAAACTCTGAGACATAAAACAAGGCTTAGGAAACGGCGGAGTCGGCGTGACATCACAAAGGTGTCACTTCCCCCTGAATTAATGCAAAAGCGATTACTATGCCAAACGGTCTGGCATGGAGGGGAGAGAACAAAACAAATGATGACAAAATTAGTTTCAAAAAAATAAATGGACAAGGCTAGCCACGAAAATGCTAAAAAATGGGAGGACTATTTTAACATTTGGGAGGCCTAGCTCTCCCAAAGGCTAAGAAGGATACAATGACGAAAAGCAATGAGGAACTGCAGAAGAAATTAACAGATCAACCAAGCAGAACAGAGGGTCCAGAAACAAACCCCAGAGACGTGGCCTGTGGTAACTGCATTTCCGCATCAGCAGGAAAGGCGGGCTCGGCGACCGCGGCATGTTTGTGGGGAAATTAAGTCAGACTCTCACTTTTTTCTTGCAAGTAAAATACTGATTTGAGTACTTCATTGTAAAACATGGAATCCCAAAAGTTCTAACGGAAAGTGTGGGTATTCACAATCTTGCAGTGCAGATCTTCAAAAGTTAGGACTCAAAACCCAGAAGCCACACAGAAAAGAAAGATAAATCAGACCACTCAGAGGCAAGAAGTTCCAGGGAGGCAGTGGCAAGCGGTGTGACGTGTGTCCTGGCTAAACTGTCATTTAACATTTACATCGACAGAAATTTTTTTAAAGGTGCAAAACATATGAAAGTTATCCAGAAAAGGAAGAAACACAAAAGGCCGATAAAACATAAATGCCTGATCCCACTCTGGAAAGTGGAGATCAGATGCCGTGCTCCACCTTGGCTGGGACCTCTTCCGCAGCAAGGCGCCTCGGGGGACAGGGGCGCAGTCCCAGCAGTGCGGCGGGCGGGACCCAACAAGAAAGCGCACCCTGCACCCGCCCGGCGGGACACGGAGGGGCCACAAAGGCGTCAGATCAGCAGTGTCCACCAACATGGTCCTCTGAGTCGCCCCACACTGCGGCTGCTGTGAAGACGATCTCTGAACACACGCCCGTGAGCGGGGCGGGCGAGCGGCCGCTACGGAGACACCAGCGCAGTGAGGGGGCGCCCCGGATTACCCGTTGGCCCACCTGGCCCAGCCACCGGGGCGGCTCTGAGGCCGCCGCGGCCACTCCGTCCAGCGGCAGACCGGGCCCGGCGCGGAGCCGGCATGGGCAGCGTGCACCGTGGCCGCCCTGACCGAAAGGCCGTCATGCGCTGCGTCACCACGCACAACGTCGAGGTCCGTCTACTTTGGCATTTTTATTGTGAAATGTGACGTCTAAGGACCGGGCACTTTTTCAACAGGACCATGGCAGCCAGCTGCGCCTGCTCCCCGCCCGCCAGCCCTGCGCCCCCCACAAACACACGCGCGGCCTCGCACTTCACACACCTCGTCACTCAGGTTCCCTCGGGTGTCCTGCCCCTTTCCCTCCACGCTGTGTCTGCAAAATCCATCTGGCAAGTACCTGTTTTTACCTCGTTTCAGAATGTACATGTGCTTGTTTGGACAACAGGATTATGGGTCCTTACACTGAAAAAACTAACAACTAGGTATTTAGAGGTATTATTACTGTTGGTTTACATAACTCCTTTTGTATTGTTTTTAGAGTAATATATATTAATTTTTAAAAAATACTGCGAATAGTTCACATTGCTCAGATGACATTTCTAAACCAGGAGCTAACTCACTACCGTCCAGGGGCCAAGCTAACCCACCACCAGCTTTCTACGGCCTGCAAGCTACGAATGACTTTACATTTTTAAGTGGTTTTTAAAAATCAAAAGAAGAGTATGTACAGCACAGAGAATACAGTCAGTAGTACTGTGGTAACTACGTGCAGTGCCAGGTGGGTGCCAGACTCCTCGGGGGACCACGTCGTAAATTACATAAGTATCTAGTCAGTATGCTATACACCTGAATATAAAATAATCCTGAATGTCACCTGTAATGGAAAAATACAAAGGAAACAAGAAGAACATGGCACACGAGAGTTATATGAAACTCCAATCTCGGCATCACAGGTGACGCTTCCTGAACAAGCTGTGCTGCTTCTTTGTGTCCAGCAGTGGATGGCACACAATGGCAGAGCTGAGTGGCCACAAGTCAGCCGTGTGGCCTGCTAAGCCCTGCTCTAAGCAACGAGCAGAAGCCCAGAGACTGAGTTTAAAAGTGAGAATCTAAAACCAGAGATGCGAATCCAGCCCCTGAGCAGCCCGTACCAGGGTCCCGTAGCTGCCGAAATACTCCTCGTCCTGCCATGTGTCCTCGGGGTCGCAGTCCTCCAGGTGCTTGCCCAGGTGGTTCGCGGGGATGTACCCGCAGCAGCCGGCACGCTCGCCCCACCACCAGTCGGCAGTTGTCTGTCTCAGGACGAGAATCTTCTCTCCTCTCAGAAAACTGAGCTGGAAGGAATGCACAGAAGGGAACATTCAAGGAAAATCTGTAGTTGTCCTTTCAACTGCAGCCTCGTGACAAACCCCCGACCGTGAGCCCAGTCACAGCAACTTCATGCCAGCCACCGGGTCAGGGCGATGCGCCCAGGGCTTGGAGGGCGGCTGGCTACGTGGGGGAAAGCACACCTTAACTGATTGTTTTTAAAGAAGCACCTTCTGGTGGCTCAGGACAGAATTTCTCCACAGCCTCTCCACCGACACTCAGATACGTGGTAGCTGACGCTAAGGAATCCTCTTACGAAGGAAAGAAAGCCACGTACAAGTGGATGTTTTTATTCTGCAACCTTATTTTTCATTAACCAGAACAAGTTCTCAGTCTAGGTTTCCAAGCAGACACTGGAGCGGTACTTCCTCCCCATTCCTCACCAGGGACCCTTCGCACCAGGCTTGGGGACAGAATTCCTCAGGCCGGAGGAGCAGGCGGGCCCCTCATGGCCTCACATGGCTCTATGAATCTGAATGCTCCTCACTTGGCCGTGCTAGGACTTCTGGAAAATTCCACCCACTGTCACTCAACACGCTGAATCCACACACACATCTGATGCGCACAGCTACCTGTGTCTCATCGGTGGCAGAATAGTCTGCGATGGCCACAAACTCCTCGGGGTGCACGGCCTCCTCACAGTGCTGCACGGCGGCTTCTCCCTCCTGCGCAGAGCAAGCACACGGGAGTGACCAGGGGCTCCCTTCCTGTCCCTCTCTGCCGTCTGTCTGTCTCCCTCTTGCTCCCTCCGTCTCTCCCCCCGTTTCTGTCTGTCTGTGTGTGTCTCTGTCACCCTCTCTGTCTCCCTCTGGCTCCCTCTCGCTCTCTCTGGCTCCAGGTTATCAGGGTGGTTTCAAATGAAGATTCAACGTGACCCACTTTTTATCCCACAAGCAGTCTGGGTCATCGACACTCGCAGAATCAAGGGGTCTTACCTACAGCCACCATTACTTTTTATCTCTAGTACAAAATGATTTGCATCCTCAAGAGACATCAAAGAAAGAAGACGAGGGCACTTTTAGTGACTGACCCCTAACCATCAGCATCGCTTCCTGAAAGTAACGCCCAGTCCCAGGGGAAAGAAAGCCCCGTCTTTGGGCTCTGGGTCCTCATCAGGCCCAAGGACAGAGCTGAGTGGGCCTCACGGAAGACCCAGGGGCGGAGCGGGGAACCTGGATCCCCGTGTGGCTTAACTGGGCCCCACTGCTGCTCAGGACCCAGGAGGGGGCCCTAGGCCTGGGAGCACGCACGCTTCCCATCTCTCACTCTTCATGAGAAGGGGTGTGCCTGGGGACATCGCCGGAGCTGGCAGACCTTCCAATCACGGTCTTGGCTCACCGGAGCAACCCAGTTCACTATACGCATTGCAAACAAACCTTCCTGAACATTAAGGCACTTCCTGTTCGCGTCGGAAACTGTGTGAAAGCACGAGAACACAGAGGAAAATGACCACCAGCTGCAGCCTCCCTCGCTGGTAGGAGATAATTTAACGATTAACATTTACACCCTTTCAGGCTTTTTTTCCTAAAGTGAATGCATAACACGTGCATCAGGGTGTTTATCAACGTCATACAGTTCTGCCCTCTGCCTCGTTTCCGCTACTAAATTCTGAACATTTTCCTTCGTTATTACATGTACTTCTAATCACCACATTTTTAATACCTGATAGTATTCCATTCTATGAAGCAACAAAACTTACTTATCCAATCTTCTTGTTTTGGAGACTTAAACTGTATTCAGTTTTTAGTAGTATGACTTATGTGAAGATTAACTTTCCGAAATGTAAATCATTTTGTCTGATAATTTTCTTAGGATAAATTCTGAACGTCAAATTCACGGATCAAGACGATACACGCTTTGATGAATTCCGATATTGACACCAACGGCCCTCCAGACACGGGCTCCTGAGACTCCTCCGTGGGCGCAGGACTCCCCCGGGAGTGAACGCTGCACCCTCCCGCGCTCTAGGCGGCAGTGAGTGCACGTCACCCTGATCTCCGCCAGTGTGACAGGAGACACGACCTGCCTGCTGCTTCCACCTGACAGTGATTACCATGAGGCCACACGTGTTTTCTAAGCACTTATCGGTCACCTGCTTTATTTGGCTAATTGCCCCTGTATCCCCTGTCCACATGTTCCTGTCGTGGACGGTAACGTGAAGGCTCTTAGCACAGTACCACCTTCTTCAGAGCCTGTCCCCACCGCGCTCCACCCACACCACGCCCCTCACTGCGACCCCTAACCCTAATCGGTCACCTGGCGCACACCCTCCCACACTTCCTCCAAGCTCGCGTCACACACGTGGGCTTTTTCCTTGGACATAGTTTTCCGCAAAGGACACCACGAATCCTTAATTTTGCTTTTTCACTCACACAGGACCTTGTGGAAAACTGCCCGGCGGTCAGCACCCTGACTGGCTCTTCCCAGTGACGACGTGACCGCACAGCAGGAATCTCGCCTGCCTCTTCGGTCACCCTAGACTGAGGGGCTTTCTTTTGGTGTCCGGTTTTCTACCCCCTTAACCAGTGTTGCCATAAACATCTGTGCACATTCATCCTCATGTGATGACATTTTATTTCTGTGGCATAGACTGCACAGCTTTTATTCGAATATTTGTCAGATCCTTTCCATAAAATCTGTAACACATCACACTTCACCAGCCGCACGTGGAGGACCCTCTTCCTGAACACTCAGCAGCAACAGGCATTACCGCTGTCCTTAATTTTTTCCAAAGGGAGAGATGTACAGATCCTACAAAAGCCTTTTGACAGTATAAAGAAACAACAGTAATTTATTGTGAGATTTATAATATATAGAGAGAAGTACAACAGTTACAACAATAGCGCAAGAAATGGGGGCTGGAAATGGAACTAACTTGAGGGTTCTCCTATCGTGAAGTAGATAGGTTCAAGACTGGAATAGGTTAAGGATTCATACTGCAGTTTCTTGGATAACAACTAAAATAACATCAAAAAGAACAGCAAAAAAGCCAATAGAAGAGATAACACAGAATTACAGAAAATACTTTATTAATCCATAGAAGGCAAGAACGGAGGAAGGTACAAAGAATAAATGCGATACAAAGATAACGAACAGCAAGACGGCAGACGCAATCACATCAGTCAGCACGTTAAGTGTTAACAGACTAAGCACTCTGATTAAGGGGAAGAAATTATCTGACAGAAACAAAAAGGACACAGCTGTGGGCTCCTGGTAAGGGAAGCACTTGAAGTCTAAGGGACCAGGAGGGCTGAACACGGAGGCGAGCGTCCCGGTGAGTGCGGGGGGAAGCGCGAGCCGGGAGAAGGCTGGAGCGGCGACAGAGACAGAGGCGATCGATGGCAGGAAGTGCCAACAGGTAAAAAGAAAGGTTTTGTAAAAATAAAAGGGCCGATTAACCGAAAAAACAAAAACTACCCTAAACCTATGAGTCAAAAAAGATTCAAAATAGACAAAGCAAAAAATGACATATCTTAAAGGAAACAAAAAAGACAAATCCACAATCACAGCAGAGATTTTTAAAGCTTACCTCACTCACTAATTCAAAGAACGAATGAACGAAAAAATCAGAAAGGATATAGAGCTCCGAACAACAGTAAAGCCCAGGAGATTTCACTGACATTCACCCAGCAACTGCAGAATGTCTACTCTTTGCAAGTACACGTGAGACATTCACTGAAGTAGCCCATTGACTAGACCATAAAGCAGGCCTGAATACACTCCAAAGGATGGAAATTTTACAGAGTATGTTATATTTTCTGACCAAATATAATCAAACTAAAATTAAGTAACAAAAAGATAAGTCAAATTTCCCAATGTTTGGAAATAAAGCAACACGTTTCTGAAGAGCCCAGAAAATTTCTAATTTCCACTGTGATATATTAGAAAGTACTTAAACTGAATAATGAAAACCAATGTATTTAAATGTATGGGGTGCAGCTAATGCAGGGATTAGAGGAAAAGTTAAAGCTTTAAGACATACGTTACAGAAAAAAGGTTTAAAATCAGTGATCCCAGTTTCCATCTCAAGATGCTATAACAAGAGTAAATTAAACCCAAATAGAATTGAATAAAATAAAGATAAAAGCTGAAGTCAATAGATGAACAAGGAGAAAATCAACAAAGAAACAGGTTCTCTGAAAAGATAAAAACTAAGAAGACTGAACACAAGGAAAAAGAAATAAAACACAAACTGTGGAAATGAGGCCTCTCTTCTGTAATGGATGCTATTACCAGGATGAACACAAATATTGGAATAATATTTCAATATAAACTTAAACGACATTTCAATTGGACTCACAAGTGATCAGAAAACTAAAATAACAAGATACCATTTCTAATCTATCAGACTAAAATTGAAAAGTCCAATGCTCTCACGTGTCTGCCAGCACTGTGGGCTCCTAGCAGACCTACGAACTGGTAAGGCCGCTTGGAAGAACAACTGATCGCCATCTAGTAAAACTGCAGAGATGTAGCCACTTCCAGCCTGTGATGCCATCACCGGGCACATGCCCTAGAGCACGTGTACACAAGGGGTTTCCTGCAACACCCATAGAAAGAGAAAAAACTGGAAACATGTCAAGTGTCCAACAAACGGGAATAAATACAATGTGGTGTACACCTACTGTACACGGACCTATGTACCCATCGGTCATATAGGAACTCGTTGCCGAAGCACCCTTGAGGACTAGCTCTACACGCACATCAAGCACAAATTCCCCAATTTCCACTAGTGGAAACGGCAAGCCGCAGATGACACACAGAATGCGATGCCACTTAGGCAGATTCTGAAGACACCTACGTAAGGCATAAAAGTATAAAAAATGGTGCAGAAGCTCAAAGATCAATTCTTAATTCATGGTTGTGTTTGCTTCTGGAGAAAGAGGAAGAATGGGACTGGGGTTGGGGAAGAAACGTTATCTGTAAGTTTGTTTTATATACTGTGTGTGTTCTGAAGCAAACACGACAAAATGCTAACAAAATGAGACTTCTGTGTCACATGTACTTGATGTTTGCAGTAGTATTCTGTAAATGTTCTAATATTTTTTCTATTTCTCAGCAGAAAAATGAGACATCCACGGAATTAAAACATTTTGTGATTAATTTTAAGAAACAGATTAATAAAATGACCCAACTATAAATAAAATTCCTATATATAAAAACCCAAATGAAATTAGAATCATTAGAATGAAAGGAAAAATATGTTAAAATTAACATGACAGACGTAAAAATGTTTGATTTTTAAAGAACATTATTTGAGTATTCATTTGGTTTTTAATGTTATGTAATCAACATTCTTTGACTTTTAAAGTCACTTTTTTTTAACTGCTAACTTGAATGAAATTTTATATGTCCCAGGCAGAGAAGCAGTATGAATACACAAATCTTTTCTAATATGTGTGATCTCCTTTAACACATTATGCCACGGACTTTATTAAACAACTAAGAAAATGTGCTTGCTTCACCAGTCCAGGTACCAAGAACGGAATCCTAGACTCCTGGGAAATTCTTACAATGCACAATTGAGAACGTCACCTGTGACCGCTTCCCATATTTAAGCATCACGGGGCTGGTGGCCACTTTCACGAGTACAAGGAATGCGCCATCGCTCTGGGCTGAGCTCAGCTCTCAGTAGTGTTCACAGTCCTTAAGATCTGGTTCCTACACGCCAGAACAGAACTTACCTGAGGTTCGCTTCCGGGGCAGTCACCTGACGTTGCCATAGTTCTCTTAGGAGCTGCCGCATAGCTGCCACTTTTAACGCTGCATTTTCCTCTCTGTTTCTACTTTAAAAGAGAGAAAGAGAAAATGCGTCATTATATTGCATAATAATAAAGTTCACATCACTTCTAAGGTCCTTGATAAAGGTTCTCTACCAAATGGAAGTAAAACATGTATATATAAAGGATGCAATAGAAATAAAATTTATAACCACAATTCTTTACAAAAAAAATTGAAAGCATTTAAAATTTATCACCTTCAAAGAAGTGTGTTTCCTTCACTAATCTGCAAGGTGTTAATATTATTCATTGGCCGAAACCTGTTAGTTAGCTTCTGTCAGATCACTGGGTTGATTTAAAACAGCAAATAGATGTAAAATCTTTCCTTGGGCTCCTGCTAGCTTTCATTCCACTTAAACACTTTAAACTTTCCTACTTGGGGCTTTAAAGTGTTTCCACTAACAGGAACCAAGGTCTGCATATTACAGAGGTTTTCCTTCTCCTTCTCAATTCTTAACATTCCAGTGACAGCATAATCCATACTATGCTCTAAGATGAACTTTAATTACATAGCAATTGTGTTTAACATGCGTGCTTCACTTATCAATCAAGACTTATTTCTGCGACATCTGTAATTACAAATACTAAGATGCACAAGTAGCATTTTCTTTGGAAAAGAGTGCATTGGGACTAGGGTGGGACAAGGCCTGAGTGGGGCCGGGATAATAGGGCGGGGTCAGGATGGGGCGGGGGGCCGGGTTGATGGTGGGAGCGGGGTCATGATG
>NW_011889413.1:33955-34270 GCF_000151845.1 Pteropus vampyrus
CTGTGGGGGCGGCCCCAGGATCAGGAGGGGCAGGTGGCCAACAGGCAGGATGAAGTGAGCGGGGTGCAGCGAAGAGAGGGGGCGGGGCGGAGGCAGGAGGAGTCAGCAGCAAGGCGCCAGTGTTCGGTTCAGGGCGGGTGGGGGTCCAGCCCGGATGACAGCGGGGCGCGGACGGAAGGGAAATGGGCGTGTCACCGGGAAGAGCGTGGCTCGGGAAAAGGGCGTTGCGGTGTGGGCGTGGCTGCGGGATGCGGCGGGTCGAGAGCTCGCGGTCGTCCGCGAGACCGCGGGACAGGCGGGGACGACGTCGGGGGG